>NW_006784423.1:3155781-3167760 GCF_000442215.2 Lipotes vexillifer | reverse complement strand
AAAAAAAAAAAAAAAAAAAAAAAAAAAAAAAAAAAAAAAAAAAAGTAAAATAGTTAATAAACATTTTCTAGAATTTTGTCTACTCTGAATTTATTTTAGGGGTAAAAATTAGATTAGGATTTATGGGTCAAGAATGTTTATGTTTACAAAGCATGAACAATTAAGTGATTTGTAATCTGTTAAATAATTACAACTTAATCATTAAATTAAACAATAAGTAATCTGTAGACATGTTGTAGGAAAAGTTATTTCAGCATCCTAAGAGAATGTTTGCTATATGATATTGAGTGGAAAAGAAATCTAATTGCAAATCCTAATTGATTCTAATTCAGTAAAAATCAAAAAAGAAGATTTTTATGAAGGAAAATAAAATACAACATTAATAGCGAGTATTAAGACCTTGTCTTACCCTCTCCCAAGATGGAAGAATTTGAGCTGGGAATATGGTCACCCAGATAGGGACCACTTTCCAGTAAACTTTGCAGCAGGGTAGTGCCATATGACCAACATCTGTCCAATGATCTGTGAATGGAAGTAATATTGGAACATCATCTTCATAAGATCCCACCTGTCTTCTGTCTCTCTTTTTCTTTCCTCCTGTTCACTGGAATTAAAACATAATGACAATGGCCGGTGCAGTCAATCTAGAAACAAGATGGAAGCACCCTGGTGATGAGAGTAGAGCAACGTCACAGAAAGTCCCCTGGTGACTGGAGAAGTACCACAGTAGCCTTGGAGTTGTGCCTACCCAGAATTTCATGTGAGAAAGAAATAAACTCGCAACTTATTTAAACTACTAATATCTTGGGTCACTCTTCTGAAAGAATCAACCTTATATTCTAACAAATGCACTTATCTTCTTGAAGCTTTTACACATTAAAAAAATTTTTCATACAATAAACATGAACTAATTTATAAATCTAAAACTCAATGTAAGTCTACAAAATATTAGGATGTATGTATTGAACCACAGACTCCAAAATAAGAGAAGTTATTTCTAGGCTTAAGTTTTAAAAACCAATATCGAACAAGTAGAATTTATTTAGAGTAAAAATCCAAAAAAAAAAGTAAGAGAAGTGTTATATATCATAATGAGATATCCTGTGAGACGTTATTGAAGGAATTTGACATATTTTATCTGAGAACATAAGACTAAAGGAAAGGCATGAGTTTTGTTCTTAAACTTTGAAGATTTGTTAAATGAGAATGAACCAGGCATGCTTTTAATAATACCTATTCCCCAAGTTAAGAAAAATGGAGATGTGCTGGGATACAGAAGGCAGCACATATAAGGAAGGCCGTTAGTACCACTTAGCTTCTCAGAAATGGAATGTCTTACCCCAAAAAGAAGTGAAGGCTGTGTCACAAGAAACGATCACTAAGAAATGGATTGCCTAATCACATGGATCCTGCACTTCACAGACTATGTACAAAATAGGCTGTGATTTCCCAAAATGTTTCTGGGCATTTCAGCTCTGAGGTTCCCTGACTACATTAATGGAAACCCTATTTTAGATGATTTATGGAATTGGTAAGTATGCTTCCTTACCAATTTGAATATGAGCAATAAAGCTCATTTGTCCAACATCATTGCTTTATACCAGGTGACTTTTAAAATAACTGTGCCACGGGAATTCTCCGGTGGTGCAGTGGTTAAGAATCCACCTGCCAGTGCAGGGGACACAGGTTCAAGCCCTGGTCCAGGAAGATCCCACATGCCACGGAGCAACTAAGCCCATGCGCCACAACTACTGAGCCTCTGCTCTAGAGCCCGTGAGCCACAACTACTGAAGCCCGTGCACCTGGAGCCTGTGCTCCTCAGCAAGAGAAGCCACTGCAATGAGAAGCCTGAGCACCGCAACAAAGAGTAGATCCCGCTCGACACAACTAGAGAAACTCGTGTGCAGCAACGAAGACCCAACACAGCCAAAAAAAAAAGCTTCAATAAATAAATAAATAAAAATAACTGTGCCGTTAAATAATCCATTTCATAGAGATGATTGAGAAAATTCATAGACCTGTATCGCCCTGAACCCTGTAGGTAATTCTAAACTAAGGTCCACGCTGTCCACAGGAATATCTCACTTTCTATCTCTCTATAAAAATCAACTTAGTAAAGAGCCAATGAGAAAAGTGGCAGTGCAGTCCCAGAGCCTCCATGAACATAAACTTTGGAAGAATCCCGTGGCTTATTATCTCAGAGAGTCACTTGTCCCCATAAGAGAAGGACTCTCTCCACTTTACACTGCTTGATGCCTCCCTCCCCAATTCTGAGATGCATTTGGCTATGCAGGGATAATTATCTTAGGCGGGCCTCACTCCATCCTTCTAGAGCTGTCCAAACATCACGGCCTCATGACTGGCCTTCCAGCATCACTCCTGACCTTCTCACCTTACCACATCTACCGAATTCTCCAGCTTGTGCTGGAATTGGTATGAAAGCAGAACAATCAGCAAACATATTGCAATGGCCAAGTATATTTATTCTAAAACTAGGAAGAAAAAGATAATGACTGAGCAGCTGGCTGAAGTATGTTCAGCTTCTCTGTTGGAAGAACTGTTAAAGAAGGAAGGTGGTGATGAAGCACTCCCTTGAGAGGCTCTCAGCACAATCAAGAGCAGACAAGCTTGGCGAACCCTGCCCTAGACAAGTAACTCAATCTCACAATTTTACGGACCTGCACACTGAGGCAGTATCATTGCACCAGAGTCACCAGCTGTCTCGGGGGGCTCTTTGGGGGAGAATTGCCCATCATCCCAACTGGCTGCACACCATGGAGGAAACTGCCCTGCACTCGTGTGAGAAGTGCTGAGACAAGATTTTGCTTCTGGGCAGGTGCTGGATGGATGCAATTTCCTTGTAGAGTGTCTGGCCCATAATTGGATACTTGCAAATGCTTCTGCTGGTGATGTCCATGTTGTTGCAAATGCTTCTGCTGGTGATGTGTCCATGTTGCTGATGCTGAGACTCATGAGGAGGGAGAAACAGTCTCAGCAGGAAACAGAGCACACAGAACTCTCCACCATCCAGAGGGCTCACCACTGTGTCGCCAGCTATAACACGGTCCTTTTTTTGTCCCCTGCTGAGTAGAAGCTGTTAGAAAGAGATTAGAAAGCCTGTAACCATAATGGAATACAAGCGGTCACAAGGATGAGAGGCAGCTAAGACCTAAAACAAAGAAGAAAGGGAAGAAAAGAGAATCATTTTGGAAAGTTTCGTTGGGAGTAGGTTCTTAGTTTAAATTTCCTTTTTGTTTAAGCTCATCCTAAGGCCGAAGCCTGATGTAGTCTATACAGGTGTGTCCTGTGGAGAGTGAGAACTGGTGTGTAGCCTGCAGAGGTGCTGACACACAGACCCTCTGAAATCCTCTGACCAAAGGCCTTGGTGGAAGGCAGCATCCTGGTGTGGCTTCTGTGCTGTCCAGAGGGCAATGTAATCTTTGGGTACCATTTTCTCTGGCAAGTTTACCTCCAATACAGGATGGAGTGGATCACGGATTCCACTTATTGCCTGTAGAGCTGCCCAGGCTTCAGGAGCCAGTTGGCTGATTTACAAGCTTCCCTTTTTAAGACATAATAATCATTCAGAGAGAGAGAATGCAGGGTAAGGAATATCATAACAGGAGTAAAATGACGTTCATAGGGGATGTGAGATGCAATCCAGACCGTTGTTCCCATTTTACTTTTGGATATTTTAATAAACTGCAAATGAGAAAATCAATCCTCCCCTCCCAGCTCAGAGGGAGATGAAACATCTATCGTTTAGCTTACTCGGAGAGCTTGACTGCCATCATCACTGGATGTGGAGCAAAGGACTGAGGTCCTGGGATTCAGCATATGAGAGTCTGGGCATGCAGGCTGGTTTAGTGCTATTCCACATTTACACATCCAATTTTTCGAGATGCTGTTTAGGAACTATGGTGCTTTGTTTCATTCCCTGTGAGTGTGTCTACTGTCTCAGAATTCTGCCTATGGCAGGGAGGAGTGTCAGAAAGTTAACATTTAAATTTAAACTTTTAGAAAGCATTGGTTTGGGCTTTCCTGTTATTGCTGTGATTTGGGGCAACCTTTATGATGCATCAGATGCTCAAATGATATTTTATTAAAGTGAATGTATTCAACAAGGACCATTCCCAGCTAAACCCTCCTCATTAACATCCAAGGTGGGGCCTTTGCATTCCAGTGGCTGTACCTGTGAATTGGCTACAGCTACTGCCAATTTGTAACCCCCTCTGTGGAGGGCTGTCTACTGTGGAGTGCTTGCCAATGGCATGTACTTGGACTCCTTGTTTCTCTTCTTTCATAGAAGCCAAAAGACACTGTGAGTCAGAGGGGGATGATGTTAAGTTTTCCATCTGGTGCTAGATCTGTCAAACCACTAAAACTCCACCCTCCATTATGACTCCAAGGGTGCCATTTGAGTATGAAACACATATTAACAGATAGTTCATAATACCTCCAAGGATACGTTTTATCCAGTGTAAAAGGCAAAAGCTCTGCCTCACACCAGATCCAGCCATTCACAAAGGGCTCAAAGACTGACTGCCTCTGTGTGTCATACCTTTGTCACCAGCTCCCAGAGTCTGAAGCTCAGTGTCATGAACTTGGATATGTTTGGGACAAACACTTTTCACTCACAGCTGTTTGTGCCTTCAAAACGGCTAATAAACAATTGTCAGGAAATGCATCTCTGGAGTTGTGAACAATTATGTGTTCTGCATACTCCAATGACAGCCTTTAAGTTGGGGGGCGGCTGTTTTGCCTTTGAACCACACAGACTCTCGGGGGGAAAATCATTCTGCACAAAAGCTTATATGGCATAACTTAGAATCGTGAAGAGGTGATTGGAATCAGGGCAACCTAAGGGTAAAGTCCAGAGTTAAAAATACCTCTCCATTTCCCTACCCTACAGACTCACATTCTTTTTAAAAAAATTTTATTGACATATAGTTGATTTACAATATTATGTTGGTTTCAGCTGTACAGCAAAGTGATTCAGTTATACATATATGTGTATTCTTTTTTAGATACTTTTCCATTATAGGTTATTATAAGATATTGAGTATAGTTCCCTGTGCTATATAGTAGGTCCTTATTGTTTATCTATTATATATATAGCAGTGTGTATATTTTAATCCCAAACTTCTAATTTATTCCTCCCCCCTTTCCCCTTTGGTAATCAGGTTGTTTTCTATGTCTGTGGGTCTAGTTCTGTTTTGTAAATAACTTCATTTTTATCATTTTTTTAGAGTCCACATATAAGCGATATCATATAATATATCTCTTTCTCTGTCTGACTTACTTCACTTAGTATGGTCATCTCTAGGCCCATCCATGTTGCTGCAAATGGCATGATTTTATTCTTTTTTATGGTTGAGTGATATCCCATTATGTATATCTACACTCACATTCTTCAGATCCATACTTGACAGCTCTTTCCCATACTATGTTAGTTAATGCCTTTATCTATTTGAATAGTCACAAATTATTATATATATATATATTCTTTTTTGGTCTCAGAGTGTGCTTCACCTCTTCCCTTGTTATATTAGTCTACTAGGACTGCCAAAACAACCACAGATGGGATGGCTTAATAACAATAGAAATTTATTGTCTCAAAATTCTGGAGGCTGGAAGTCTAAAATCAAGGTGTTAGTGGGGCCATGCTCCCTCTGAAGGCGCTAGGGAAGAATCCTTCCTTGGCTTTTCCAGTGTCTGCTGCTCCAGGCTTTCCTTCACTGTAGCGGTAACTCCTATCTCTGCCTCCATCTTTAAATAAACTTCTCTCTGTGTTCTCTCCTTTCCTTATAATGTCATCAGTCATTGGATTAGGGCCCACCTTAATGCAGTAAGATGCCATCTCAACTAATTACATCTGCAAAAACCATATCTCTGGATAATTTCCCATTCTAAGATTCCAGGTGTACATGAATTTCTGTGGTACAACATTCCACCCATTACAGGAGTTGATTTTAAGGAGTTCCATCATTTGGGCATCTATCTGACCTGTTATTGACAAACATGAGAGGAGATAACAGTGATTCCTTGCTGCCTCTGATGTTTTAGTTGTTTCTGGAATCTGCAAATCAAGAGATGCCAGAAGCTCATGAAGAGACACTTGAGCACAATTGGGGAAAAGAAGCTTGAGGATGACAGTGCCTTGCTGGTCCCTCTGCCCCTTCGTCATGTGAAATGATGTCAAGAAAAGTCCAAATTTAGAAGAGGACTGTGATGTTGGAAGACTTTATTTCTCTAAGCTATTAAATGCTAGTCCAAGAGGTGCTCTGTGGAAACCAGCCACAGGTATAGCACTGAAGAACTCCTTGGGAGCTTGGGAAACACATACAGAACTTTGAAGTTTCTGGAAGCCAAGTATGTCTTTATCTTTCTTGGACCACACCATTAATAAAGGGACAGTAGCTTCCAGGTGTGAGTTTCTGGGCCAGTAACTAAATCAGTGCAGCCAAACCTCTTTATAAGAAACACAGAAACAAACAAAACAAAGATCAGAAAACACGAAAAACCGTTAACTCATACAACTTAGGTGCTTTGTTTTGATCCAGACTCTGGATCAAGTTCTGATAAAGAAAGGAATATTGGGGAGATAATAAAATGAGACCCAAAGAGAGAAAGCAAAACTATAGAGAAAGGGTTAAAAAAAGATGGAGATATAAATGCTTTAAACATTGATATAAGTAGGAAAAATTTTAGCTGAAAAACAAAGCAACTGACCATATTATCATAAATCATAATAAAATACAATTAGATGAGTAAAAATTTGTCTACACACACACTCACAAACGCATAAACGCACACACTCACATTTGCACAAACACACATACACATGCACACACATGCATGCACACACACACACCCCCCACACACACTCTCTCTCTCTCTCCCTCTCTCTCATTTAATCCACACAACAACCTGTGATCTGTTTTAATATCAGGACACTGAAGCACAAAGAGCTCAATAACTTTCCCAAGGAACACAAGCAGGTCTCCTGGCCCCAGATTCTGGGCTTCATTTCTAATTACAAATTGCTGGTGGGGAGTTAAATCATCTACCATTTGGTACACAATCACGTTACATTTAACAAGTACTTTGGAAGAGTTTGGCGCTACGTAATAAAGTGGAACATCCAGCTCCCCTGTGACGCAACAGCTCTGTTCCCAGGGATATAGTCCAGTAAACTCCTTTTACATATGGACCAGGCAACATGTAGGAGGATTCTCAAAGCAACCCTGTTCACAACTGTACACAAGTGGAAACAACCCATATGTTCTTCAACAGTCAATTAGGTAATTAAAGTAGGATTTGTTCTCCTACAGAATAATTCTAGATCACAGTCAAAAATGAATGAATGGCATCTACATACATGAGAATGGTTGATTCTTAGAAATTAGATTGAGGGTAAAAAGGTCAGAGGGATTTCATGAAGATCAAAAAAGCAGTCAATTTAATATATATTTTCAGTCATGTGTACTACTAAGACTATGAAAAAAAAAAAACAAAAAAAAAACTTTAGTAAGTGATTACCTTGTACCAGGGAGGTAAATGGTAGAATTGTAGAGTTAAGGAGATCACAGTTTCAACTTTGAGATGAAGTTAACTTTCGGTCCTCTTTTTACACTTTCCTTCTTTCTTAAACACATAAAACTTGTGGGGAGTTTTTAATCCCCCCTTTTTAAGTAATAAGAAAATTAATAAAAGATAATGAAACGAGTGAGGCCATTGAAGAGAATGAAAAAGTGAGACTATTTAGGCAGACAGCATAGTTAAGACAGAACTTGGTGAATCAATATTTCAGGAATGAATTATGGAGTGGCACATGCTACTTTTTTTTCCTGCTGTTCTGATCTCAAATCATATGTTCAATTCAGAAAAACTCCAGAATGTCCAGTCTTGACTTCACTATCTGGTGAGAGTGAAACGTTCTAATCCACAAGGGGAGAAAAATAAGTATAAATGCTGATGGAATGAGTTAGAACAAATCACAATTTAAATTAGCCATGGATGTGTGACATCTATGAGAAAATGTTTTGGCTACAAGTTTGGCTATAAAGTTAGTAAAAACCTGGCACTTTCAGTGAAATCTGCAACTTGTAAGTTGAAATTCTTTGTAGAGAGTACACAAAAATCTCATACAGAGAGCTCATGTGTCTTGTAGTTTTTACATAAGAGACATGGAATGGGGAGAAGAGCTTCAAGATGAAAGAGGAATAAGACGCAGAGATCACCTTACTCCCCACAAATACATCAGAAATACATCTACATGTGGTACAACTCCTACAGAACATGTACTGAACTCTGGCAGAAGACCTCAGACCTCCCAAAAGACAAGAAACTCCCCATGTACCTGGGTAGGCAAAAGAAAAAATAAAAAACAGAGACAAAAGAATAGGAATGGGACCTGCACCTCGGGGACAGAGCTGTGAAGGAGGAAAAGTTTCCACACATGGCGGGGGGGAAGCTTCGGAGCCACGGAAGAGAGTGCAGCAACAGGGGTGTGGAGGGCAAAGCAGAGAGATTCTCGCACAGGGGATCGGTGCTGACCGACACTCACCAGCCTGAGAGGCTTGTCTGCTCCCCCGTCGGAGAGAGCAGGGCTGGGAGCTGAGGCTCGGGCTTCGGAGGTCAGACCCCAGGAAGAGGACTGGGTTTGGCTGCATGAACACAGCCTGAAGGGGGCTAGAGCACCACAGCTAGCTGGGAGGGAGTCCAGGAAAATGTCTGGACCTGCCTAAGAGGCTAGAGACCATTGTTTCAGGGTACACAAGGAGAGGGGATTCAGAGCACCAGAACTCCAGAGATGGGTGGATGCCACAGCTATCAGCATGGACCCCAGAGACAGGCATAAAACACTAAGGCTGCTGCTGCAGTCACCAAGAAGTCTGTGTGCAAGCACAGGTCCCTACCCACACATCCTCTCCCGGAAGACTGTGCAGCCCACCACTGCCAGGGTCCCGTGACCCAGGGACAACTTCCCCAGGAGAACACACGGTGCACCTTAGGATAGTGCAATGTCACACTGGCCTCTGCCGCCTCAGGCTCACCCTGCATCCATACCCCTCCCTCCCCCAGCCTGAGCGAGCCAGAGCCCCTGAATCAGCTGTTCCTTTAACCCCATCCTGTCTGAGTGAAGAACAGATGCTCTCAGGTGACCATGCAGAGGCAGGTCCAAATCCAAAGCTGAACCCCAGGAGCTGTGCAAACAAGAAGAGAAAGGGAAATCTCTCCCAGCAGCCTCAGGAGCAGCAGATTAAATCTCCACAGTCAACGTGATGTACCCTGCATCTGTGGAATATCTGAATAGACAATGAATCATCCCAAAATTAAGGTGGTGGACTTTGGGAGCAATTGTTGACTTAGGGTTTGCTGTATGCAATTGACTAGTTTCTGATTTTTATGTGTATCTTAGTATAGTTTATAGCACTTGTTATCATTGGTGGATTTGTTTATTGGTTTGTTTGCTCTCTTCCTTTTTAAAATTTTTTTCTTTTAATAATATTTTTATTTTAATAACTTTTTATATTATTTTATTTATTTTTCTTTCTTTTTTTTCCTCCCTTTTCTTCTGATCCATGAGGCTGACAGGGTCTTAGTGCTCTGGCTGGGTGTCAGGCATGAGCCTCTGAGGTGGGAGAGCCAAGTTCAAGACATTGACCTCCCAGCCCCACATAGTATCAATTGGCAAGAGCTCTCCCAGAGATCTCTGTGCCAAACAACTAGCCAAACAACTCTATGCCAAACAACTAGCAAGAGAGGAACAAAACCCCACCCATTAGCAGAGAGGGTGCCTAAAATCATAATAAATTCACAGAACCCAAAACACACCACTGGACATGGTCCAGCCCACCAGAAAGACAAGATCCAGCTTCATCCACCAGAACAGAGGCACCAGTCCCCTCAACCAGGAAGCCTACACAAACCACTGAACCAACCTTACCCACTGGGGGCAGAAACCAAAAAAAATGGGAACTGTGAACGTGCAGCCTGTAAAAAGGAAACGCCAAACACAGTAAGTTAACCAAAATGAGAAGACACAGAAATATGCAGCAGATGAAGGATCAAACTAAAAACACACCGGACGAAACAAATGAAGAGGAAATAGGCAGTCTACCTGAAAAAGAATTCAGAGTAATGATCGTAAAGATATCCCAAATCTTGGGAATAGAATGGAGAAAATACAGGAAACGGTTAACAAGGACCTGGAAGAGCTAAAGAGCAAACAAACAATGATGAACTACACAATAAATAAAATTAAAAATTATCTAGAAGGAATCAGTCAACAGCAAAATAACTGAGGCAAAAGAACAGATAAGTGACCTGGAAGATAAAATAGTGGAAATAACTACTGCAGACCAGAATAAAGAAAAAAGAATGAAAAGAATTGAGGACAGTCTCAGAGACCTCTGGGACAACATTAAACACACCAACATTTGAATTGTAGGGGTCCCAGAAGAAGAAGAGAAAAAAAAAAGGGACTGAGAAAATATTTGAAGAGATTATAGCTGAAAAGTTTCCTAACATGGTAAAGGAAATAGTCAATCAAGTCCAGGAAGCACAGAGAATCCCACATAGGATAAATCCAAGGAGAAACACACCAAGACACATATTAATCAAACTATCAAAAATTAAATACAAAGAAAAAATATTAAAAGCTGCAAGGGGAAAACAACAAATAAGAGACAAGGGAATCCCTGTAAGGTTAACAGCTGATCTTTCAGCAGAAACTCTGCAAGCCAAAAGGGAGTGGCAGGGCATATTTAAAGTGATGAAAGGGCAAAACCTACAACCAAGATTACTCTACCCAGCAAGGATTTCATTCAGATTCAACAGAGAAATTAAAACATTTACAGACAAGCAAAAGCTAAGAGAATTCAGCACCACCAAACCAGCTTTACAACAATTGCTAAAGGAACTTCTCTGATCAGGAAACACAAGAGAAGGAAAAGACCTACAAAAACAAACCCAAAACAATTAAGAAAATGGTAATAGGAACATACATATCAATAATCACCTTAAATGTAAATGGATTAAATGCTCCAACTGAAAGACCTAGACTGGTTGAAAGGATACAAAAACAAGACCTGTATATATGCTATCCACAAGAGACCCACTTCAGACCTAGGGATACATACAGACTGGAAGTGAGGGGATGGAAAAAGATATTTCATGCAAATGGAAATTAAAAGAAAGCTGGAGTAGTAATTCTTGTATCAGACAAAATAGACTTTAAAATAAAGACTATTCCAAGAGCCAAAGAAGGACACTACATAATGATCAAGGGATGAATCCAAGAAGATATAACAATTGTAAATATTTATGCACAAAACATAGGAGCACCTCAATTCATAAGGCAAATACTAACAGCCATACAAGGGGAAATCGATAGTGGCACAATAATCGTAGGGGACCTTAAGACCCCACTTTCACCAATGGACAGATCATCCAAAATGAAAATAAATAAGGAAACACAAGCTTTAAATGACACATTAAACAAAATGGGCTTAATTGGTATGTATAGGATATTCCTTCGAAAAACAACAGAATACACTCTCTTCTCAAGTGCTCATGGAACATTCTCCAGGATAGATCATACCTTGGGTCACAAATCAAGCCTTGGTAAATTTAAGAAAACTGAAATCGTGTCAGGTATCTTTCCCAACCACAACACTATGAGACTAGATAGCAATTATAGGGAAAAAAAATGTAAAAACTACAAACACATTGAGGCTAAACAATACACTACAAACTAACCAAGAGATCACTGAAGAAATCAAAGAGGAAATAAAAAAAAATACCTAGAGGGCCTCCCTGGTGGCGCAGTGGTTGAGAGTCCGCCTGCTGATGCAGGGGATACAGGTTCGTGCCCCGGTCCGGGAGGATCCCACATGCCGCGGAGCGGCTGGGCCCGTGAGCCATGGGCGCTGAGCTTGCGCATCCGGCAACGGGAAAGGCCACGACAGTGGG
>NW_006784423.1:3106965-3154967 GCF_000442215.2 Lipotes vexillifer | reverse complement strand
GCATTCCTATACACTAATGATAAAAAATCTGTAAGTGAAATCAAGAAAACACTCCCATTTACCATTGCAACAAAAAGAATAAAATACCTAGGAATAAACCTACCTAAGGAGACAAAAGACCTGTATGCAGAAAATTATAAGACACTGATGAAAGAAATTAAAGATGATACAAATAGATGGAGAGATATACCATGTTCTTGGATTGGAAGAATCAACATTGTGAAAATGACTCTACTACCCAAAGCAATCTACAGATTCAATGCAATCCCTATCAAACTACCAATGGCATTTTTCACAGAACTAGAACAAAAAATTTCACAATTTGTATGGAAACACAAAAGACCCCAAATAGCCAAAGCAATCTTGAGAAAGAAAAACGGAGCTGGAGGAATCAGGGTCCCAGACTTCAGACTATACTACAAAGCTACAGTAAACAAGACAGTATTGTTGTGGCACAAAAACAGAAATATAGATCAATGGAAAAGGATAGAAAGTCCAGAGATAAACCCACACACATATGGTCACCTTATCTTTGATAAAGGAAGCAAGAATATACAATGGAGAAAGGACAGCCTCTTCAATAAGTGGTGCTGAGAAAACTGGACAGCTACATGTAAAAGAATGAAATTAGTACACTCCCTAACACCATATACAAAAATAAACTCAAAATGGATTAAAGACCTAAATGTAAGTCCAGGCACTATAAAACTCTTAGAGGAAAACATAGGCAGAACACTCTATGACATAAATCACAACAAGATCCTTTTTGACCCACCTCCTAGAGAAATGAAAATAAAAACAAAAATAAACAAATGGGACCTAATGAAACTTAAAAGCTTCTGCACAGCAAAGGAAACCATAAACAAGATGAAAAGACAACCCTCAGAATGGAAGAATATATTTGCAAACAAAGCAACTGACAAAGGATTAATCTCCAACGTTTACAAGCAGCTCATGCCTCTCAATACCAAAAAACCAAACAACCCAATACAAATATGGGCAGAAGACCTAAATAGACATTTCTCCAAGGAAGATATACAGATTGCCAACAAACACATGGAAGGATGCTCAACATCACTAATCATTAGAGCAATGCAAATCAAAACTATAATGAGGTTATCACCTCACACTGGTCAGAATGGCCTTCATCAAAAAATCTACAAACAATAAATGCTAGAGAAGGTGTGGAGAAAAGGGAACTCTCTTGCACTGTTGGTGGAATGTAAATTGATACAGCCACTATGGAGAACATGGAGGTTCCTTAAAAATCTAAAAATAGAATTATACAACCCAGCAATCCCGATACTGTGCATATGCCCTGAGAAAAGCATAATTCAAAAAGAATCATGTACCACAATGTTCATTGCAGCAGTACTTATAATAGCCACGACATGGAAGCAACCAAAGTGTCCATTGACAGATGAATGGATAAAGAAGATGTGGCACATATATACAATGCAATATTACCCAGCCATAAAAAAAATGAAATGGAGGTACTTGTAGTGAGGTGGATGGACCTAGAGTCTGTCAAACAGAGTGAAGTAAGTCAGAAAGAGAAAAACAAATACTGTATGCTAACACATATATATGGAATCTAAAAAAAAAATAAATAAATAAGTTCTGAGAAACCTAGGGGCAGGACATGAATAAAGACACAGACATAGAGAATGGACTTGAGGACACAGGGAGGGAGAAGGGTAAGCTGGGACGAAGTGAGAGAGTGGCATGATCATATATGCACTACCAAATGTAAAATAGATAGCTAGTGGAAAGCAGCCACATAGCATAGGGAGATCAGCTCGGTGTTCTGTGACCACCTAGAGGGGTGGGATAGGGAGGGTGGGAGGGAGGAAGATGCAAGAGGGAGGGGATATGGGGATATATGTATACATATAGCTGATTCACTTTATTATACAGCAGAAACTAATGCAACATTGTAAAGCAATTGTACTCCAATAAAGATGTTAAAATAGAAAAAAAAAGAGACATGGAATGAACAATTGTTCAAACATACCAGGTGGGCTTTGAGAATTGATTTCAACATATATTCTAGCTATTATAAAGAAACAAATCAATAAATGCTACTTAATCTATTACTCAATTTTAGTATCTGATTATGCTGAGATAGCATCAAAAATTCCTACTTCTACATTTTAATTTGATTTTCAATAATTATACTTTAAGTTACCTATGCCATCACTATTACATGGTGTGTGTGGCACAAGAATAGCTCAATAAATATTTGTTAAATAAGTGTATTAAACAAATAAATGATCTATGAGTACGGATGGTTCTATTTTATTCTGGGATTATTGGAATTACATATTTGTGTACTTTTTGTTTATTTTTATAGGATTTGCATCCTATTTAGGGACTGAAATTCAGAAACTTATTTCCCTAAACCTTCTAACACAAGTTTCTCTTATTTATGCCTATTTCTCCTCAATTTTCAAGGTCATAGTTCTGCCAGTGAACCTGGGAGGCACTGACAAGGACAAAGGAGGGGGGAAATGTGAACAGGAAAATCTTTCCTGGCCGGTCAGTGTCATTCTTTGAGTTAAGATTAAAGTCATGTACTTTGCTTATTTATTTTAAAGGTGAGCAATATTAGAACCCACTCATCACACTGAAATGAAGCATAGACATAGTAACAACTATAGCCACCTTTGTATCAATATTAGAAAAGAAGCCTGCTTTTTCAATTACTTAAATTTTATTTATTTAAAAGATTTATTTGAAATGAAAACAATATTATGTTAAAATAAAAAACTATTTTAAATTTGCTATTTAATAATAGCTCATTTTAGATAAATGTATAAATTATTTTAAATAAACCTTTCTGAAATCATAATTGTCAATATAAGAATAGATTTTGTGTCAAAGCACTAGATTTTATTAAGAATGAATGAGGAAATGAGGAAAGGAAACTTGCATTTATTGAGCACAAGATGAATGTTAGTTGTTCTCAAATGGATTATTTCATAAATTATCCCAACAGATCTCTGTAGGATATATTCTCCTTATGTCAGATCAGCAACCTGAGATTCAGAAAAGCTGGATAACTTGCTGACAGCCACACAGGCACTGATAGAACCAGGATTCAAACATTCGTTTTCTAGTGCAGATCCTCAGTCTTCGCTGTGTGACAAATGCCTGGCCTCTGTAACTTCAGTTCTGAATGAAAACAATATGTTGACATCCTTCCTGAGAAACAGACATTTATGTTCATCTTTTTCTTCATTAATTTTGTTCATAACTGGGAAAGAGAGAAAGTGGATGTTGAGAAAGAGGGGAAAATTTAAATACTTCAAGAGTAACATCATAGGCAATTTGGAAAGGAGCGATATTCCTGATCTGCACACAATATTAATAAAACCATAATTGACTGGTACAGTTCATAATTAAGTATAAAATATACATACTTTCAAATGATGATTCTGTCACCTTACTTTATGTCCCATGTCCATCCAAGTCAGAAATTCAAGATGGGGTCTCGAGAAGAAGAGAGGCCAAGTAAAAATAGTAATGATACATGAAGTTTCAGTCAGGAAAACAGCATGGTAGAGAACCTCAGTTCTACGAATTAAGAAGGTATTTGGGAAAATGAGATGAACAAGGATATGAAAGTGGAAAGTCATTCTTATCTATCAAGACCAGCGTTTGCTTCACTTGGCTTGGAACATTGAGGCAGAGGCTGGAGCTACACCAAGAGTTGTAGAGTGAGAATCACATGGAAGAGCCATTGTGAGGACGCAGCTCCCTAGAGCCAAGAAAAGGAACACTGTTTCATGACCCGGGTTGGGGATCTTAAAAACAGGGTGACAGTTTGGTGGCTTGTTCCAAAAGCCTTCAATGCTGTGAGTGCCCTAGGAAAATGGTGTCAAGGAGTAGATCATTGGGTGTTGATCCAGGATTGGGTGCTTGAAGGACAGGAGAGTAAGATAGTGGAGAGTTCTGGCAACAGCAGTTAAGCTGGTAAATCTTGGTGCAGACTGATTAGAGAAGGCATGAAGGTAGCCAAATGTGTGTGTGTCTGGTGTGGGTGGTGGCCTTGCTGACACGTGCCATTCTAGCTGTGGGCTCAGCACCATGCCTAAGATGTGTTTGTCACTTAGTAAATGGGGGTCGAATAAGAAACAATAAATCATAAAATAAAGGGATGATAGGACTGCATACAGTTCTTGATGGCAAGTTGCCAGCATATAATTCATATTAAAATCCTAAACTACAAACATATTTTTATGGTAAAATTACCATTGTGGACAAAATAACTAGGTTCAACACTGATCCCTAATTTTAATATTTGAGCCTTTCAGTGCTCTGTGTAATTGGCTAGAAATATCCATCAATACAGAGACTGCAATAATGCTATAATTATAATTTGATTAACCTTTTGAATTATGAGCTTCCATTACATATTGTATCATCAAATAGCAAATCAGCTAGTCTTCTGCTCTGTACTTGGTTGATTCTTTTCCCAGAATATTTTGTGGTTGAGTATTAAAATATTTGTGATGTTAAACTTAAATTATTTCACTGCTTTAAGTTTGAGAGTAGTGTGTTTCCTTAGCAATACTAAGATCGTTAATCATTTTACTAGATGATGTACATCATCTATGCCTCTCAAAATAATTGTATTCATCACTGAATGATTTTCTACTAAATCCTTGGTAATTTGCTAAGTCTTTCACTTAACCAAGCTAATTCTCACAACATCTCTACCACATGGGATATTACCTCCAAGTTACAGATGTGAAAACTGAGGCTCAGTCAGACCTAAGGTCTTATGGCAAATGCATAAAACATATCAAATCCCATCTATGTCTTTGCGCCTTGTGGAGTTTATTTGATTTATTCTAAAATATTTGGAGGTCATGTGCAATCGTTTAAAAATTTGTTACTATTTTGCTATTATGCACATTAATAGCTTTGAATGGATATATTTTAAATAGCATTAAATTTGACTTCAAATTTTGTTGATTGAGAACAAAGATTGTACAACTCCTTGCTATACACTGAGATATAAGACTTGAATCCCTTCAGCTTTTAGAGTAGGAAAAAGCTGATGGCCACTCTTCTAAAAGGCTGGAACCTCTGAAAAATCCCTGATGAACAGCTCTCATTACATGTGGCCTCCTTCCTGGCTTTCTGAAAAGATGAGTGGTGAATGCTGGCCTCTTGAGCATTTGGCAATGTACTAAGAACAGATCAGGTCAATAATCTAATAGCCCCTAATACAAGGTTGACGGATTTAGCAATGTGTACAGAATATGCATTCACAGAAAAAGAGTGGAAATATATCATATTCGATATTTGGGATATACTTATACTAAAAAAGTATTAATTGCTGATCTGAAATTCTAATTAAACTGAATGTCTTGTATTTTATTTGACAACCCTATCCCATGAGCACTGTTCACCAGGACCAGAGAGAGCAAAGAAAGATAAATATAAATAAGCAAATGTCTCCCAAAAACTGCCTTGGGAAAGATTATTTTGAAACAGACATGAAATTCTTCCAAATTCTTAGGTGAAATGCATCTGATTCCACTTGGGAAGGGGGCCAGGGGAATATCCTGTTTCACAGGCTCAAAGCAAACCAATTCTTGATGAGTGTTATTGGCCAAACACAGTACAAGAAAGTTTGGGAGAAGACAAATGGAAACTTAATGAATTCTTAAATGAGGAAAGGGTTAGGGGAGAGCAACTGGCAAAGTTTTCTTCTGATTTATGAAGGAACTATGCTACATAAAACTGGAACATCTTTCCTTTGAGCCTCTTGTCATGGTGCCATCTTACTTTTTTAAAAAAGTGTTACTTGGGTTAACATCTTTTTGTTTGAATTATCTACAGTTTTCTACTGTTAGAATTTGTTCCTGGGGACCTTGTAAATTAATACTTTAAAAATAAGCATAGGGTTTACTCAATAGGCTGATAGTAATGATAAAAATAAAATTGAATTAGCCCATAATAACGACTTAGCTTTACACTGTGGACATCACAGTGAGTTTATTCACCAAGTTTCAAAACAGATCATTTTCCTTTCATTACCCCCAGTTCAAGCTGCAAAGTGTAAAGACAATACATCCTCTGAAGATACAGAGAGTGATAGGGAATATTACACAGTGCTTCTGTCTTTATGAAAAATAGAACTAACTGTAGCATATACTAAAACAAGACAATCCGTTCAGTTGAATTAGGGGAAAATTAGTGTTTATAACCGCTACTGAATATCTGCTCCCTAAAATATCAGGAATTAAAATGACAGCAAATGCAACAAATATCTGTTTGAAAAAGAAGATGGGTTTCATTTGAATTTTACCTGGCCATTGCTCAATAATGCAGACATTTCAATTGTTCAATCTGACAGTGAAATAAACAATCTATTGAGGTCAGTGGAGTGGGTGGTATGCAATGGATTTTCACTCTGCTCATTTGATATTCTGCTAGAAACTGGTAGAGGTAATTAAAGGGAAAGCCACTTCAAACCTTTTTGATGAAGCTCCTGATAGCATAATGTGGGTATATATTTTTATAAGTAAATGTAATTCAATTGAAAAAATCCCATTTAAAAATGGGTAGGGTTTGAAACTGCATAAATGAGATTACCTAATTTTGCTATATCACACATGCTTTGTTTGTGATCTACTCTTTCTGCTTCTTGCTCTCCCCCTCATAAACCCATCAGGTAGAATATAACCAGTCCTGGGCTCTTTTGCCTGAAAGTTAAGTCCCCAGCATGTTGCCTGAGTTGATAGGAGCTATGTGTTTGTTGAATGAATGAATACATGAATTATTAATTAAATCAATTATATGCTGACTGTGCTCCTTTGCCAATACTGACAGTATTGTCCAGACTAACTCAAGACGAGTTAAAAAGCAACTAAGTAGACAACAAAAGCTCCTGCACGTGTAACCTAGGTTGTTGGTGAAATATCCTTCTATAATGTCCAAACCTGAACTACAAGTATTTCCAGAGCAATTTATTAGTAATGATTTTTCTGTAGCTGCATACCTCTGATTCTATGACAGTGGTACAGGCTGGAACCTCAGGAAAATTTCTTGATGAACAGCTAGCATTACATTTGGCCATCTTCCTGACTTTCTGAAAAGATGAGTAGTGAATTCTGGCCTCTTGACCATTTTGGTAATGCACTAAAAACTGATCTATCTAGGAGGTCAATAGTCTAATAGCCTCTAGAATAGGATTGCTAAGAAATTAGATCTTAAAATTTCTCATCACAAGAAAAAACATTTTTAACTCTGTTAGGTGATAAACTTGTTAGCTAATGTGTAATCATTTTGCAATATATACATATATCAAATCATTACATTGTACGCCTTAAACTAATGCAATGCTCTATGCCAATTATCTCTCAGTAAAACTGGAAAAAAGAATTAATAAAATTAATAAATAAAATAAAAGTCTTCCCCATCCCCATACCCCACCTAAAAATCTATTCACTGGAAGAAGTTGGAAGATTGGAGAGTAAACTCAGCTCAGAGGAAGTTGTGATCCATGAAGCCTGGCCTCATGGCCGAGGGATCTGAGGGATAATATTTATTTTGAGAATCATAAGGTGTTTGTATTTGTATGCTCAGGTTGCCATAACAAAATACCTTAGACTGATGGCTTAAACAAAAGACATTATTTCTTACAGTTCTGAAAGGTGGGAAGATTGAGATCAAAGTGCTGGGGTATTCAGGTCCTGGACCCTCCTGGCTTGCAGAAGGCCCCTTTCTCACTGTGTCCTCATATGGTAGAGATAGCAAATGCTCTGGGGTCTCTTCCTCCTCTTGTAAGGATACTAATCCCATCTTGAGGTGCCCTTCCTCATGACCACGTCTAAATTTAATTACCTCTAAACACCATCACATTGGGACTTAGGGATTCAACATATTAAGTTAAGAGGGGGTACAAAAATATTTAATCCATAACAGAGTCTTTCAAACCTGTTTCTCTTTTCTTTATGACATCACTTTGGACTTGCTATGATTCATGATTTGCATGTGTGTGTGTGTGTGTGTGTGTGTGTGTGTTTGTATAGAAGTGTGTTTAAACTACAGGGTAACTATAGAGTTATTATGGGGAAAACTATGAAAGCTATGAGTAAAATCATTAAAAAAACTACCTCACTGTATAATCTCTGTACATCATCCATGTTCTATATTATTTTACTGATAATACACTTATTTTTTCTAAAACAGACCCCCCTAAAATTTGTTAATATGAATTGATCTTTAATTATTACATGGGAAAAATATGTAAAATTCCTATACGGTACTCTAAGGCAATAATGTTATATTTTCTTCATGATTTCTTGGAATTTCATTTTGATTTACAAACTTCTTTAGTTTCTTCTTTAGTGAAATTAAGTGTATTATCAGAGAAATATTATATAAAACATTAAAAGTTTTTTAAACAACTATAAATGTAGGCCTTGATATCAGATCCATATTTGAATCCTGGCTTTTCCTAGTTTTAGGTTATATAACTATGGTGTAGTTTTTAATTTCTATGCACCTCAATTTACTCATCTGTTTAAATGGGAATAATGGAATTTGTGTCATAGGACTATAATGAAGAATAAATAAGTTGACAGTGGTAAAACAGCTTACAATGAGGACTCAACTGATATGTTTGGACAGTCTTGGGTTTCTATCTCTTTTCCAGCTTGTTTAAGAGTATCCTTCTCACTCCACAAAATGAAATGTTTGGAAGATAAATTAAATGGCCACAACCTAAGCCATAACCGTCATGTCTTCCTCTTCTTCTGCTTCATCATCATCATGTATAGAAAGTTCCAGATCAAATTGCAAAAAAAAAAAAAAAAAGGCAAAATAAAACAAAGTGGGCATGTATATTTTCAGTGGTCCCGTGTGCCTAATACTAAGCTAGAAAATATAGGGGATGCCTAAACATGATCTGAAATTCTATCAAGAATACATTGGGGGCTTCCCCGGTGGCGCAGTGGTTGAGAGTCCGCCTGCTGATGCAGGGGATGTGGGTTCGTGCCCCGGTCCGGGAGGATCCCACATGCCGCGGAGCGGCTGGGCCCGTGAGCCATGGCTGCTGAGCCTGCACTTCCAGAGCCTGTGCTCTGCAACGGGAGAGGCCACAACAGTGAGAGGCCCATGTACCACAAAAACAAACAAACAAACAAACAAAAACAAAACAAACAAACAAAGCCTGCACTGCACTTCCAGAGCCTGTGCTCTGCAACGGGAGAGGCCACAACAGTGAGAGGCCCATGTACCACAAAAACAAACAAACAAACAAACAAAAACAAAACAAACAAACAAACAAAAAGAATACATTGGTACAAGGAAGTAAAACAAGGTGGTATAACAGGATTCAGGTAGCAAGTGCTGAGAATTCTTGAGAGAAAGAGAACTTTGTGAGCTGGTGAAGAATGGAACCTCATAGTTACCACTGGTAAGATGGGGAGGAAAAAGTTGAGGAAAATCATAACAATGTCCCCCACACCCACTCTCTTTGAGGAGAGTTTTGCAAAGTTATCTATTAGTTGATTATTCAATTATTTACTTGAAGAGATGTGTCTGTATATCTCTAATTTTATTTTTATAAGCATTCTCTTCTTCTCATTTTGTAAGAATATTTACTTTTCTTATACAGGGGATGGAAAATGGCAAATGGCAAAGCGTAGTAATACTACTGAGTAAAAAAATAAGATTTTTTTGTAAGAAAGCTCTTTTATTTTTCTGAAAGGAGAGTGGTTAGACCTGAAAATTGCATCTATTTCAAATGTCAGCATTTGTGAAGTCTGGTGATGTTTACCTTCATTTAATTAGCAATTATGGTTTACATTCTCACATTACACCACCGATGATATTTTCTTATCACTAAACTAAAACTTCTCTATGAGATACTATAGAATTTGAACTTTGTGATAAAAGGGATAACATAAAAACAAACTCTTATTTATTAGAATACTATCCTGGTCTGTAACTCATATGTTGCTGGATGATTTAGCAAACTTGATTTAGTGCATTATTTTGTGGTCCCAGAATATCCTAGTACTGAGTAATTGGGGATAACTCCCCTTGGCAGGCTGTATTACTTATCCATAAGTCAATGTGTTAATTTGGGAATTGCTAGTTTATGAGATGTAAAAGGATTGTCTAGAGACTGTTGATTCACGTTCTTATCTTTGTATGTTCTCTTGCTCGTCAGCGATGGGCCTGAGATGTGCCATTATAAAGATTTTTTTCTCAAAAACTGAAAACCACAGATGGCCTCAGACAACAAATGTGCGTTTGCAGAATTTATGAATAGGTGCCTTTGTTTTAGCAGTGGGGGAATACTTTCCGGTGAAGAGATAGAGCAGGTCATGTTGTAGTGGTAACCCACTTTGTTCCTCTGTGATCAGGATGCCAGGCTAGTCCAGGAAGCAATATCATGAAACAGGGGTTTGGTCAGTGTGGTGTTTGGCTGCCAAAGTTTTGAGCCTGAGTAGACGGATATATTGAGAAGTAAGACTGAAATTAGAAGAGCTTGCATTTGACTCTTAATTTCATATTTGATTCAATGGGTGGCTGAATGTGACTGTCTACCTTTTCATTCTCCACTGATTTCTACACTTGGTGGGATATTTTTGCCTACTTGTTTGATTCACCACCAAATTATGAGGAAAATGAAGAGACAGAACACATTTTAAAAATTATGTTCTCTTGTAGAGTACAGTTTAGAAATAATTTTTTGCAGAATCTATATTTTGAATGTAAGTCTGACATTTGGGCCTCATTCACCCTACCCATCTGTAGATTCTAAATCCTATATAAGGTTGGGGTAATTCTGCCAAAGGCTTTCCTTCCTCCGCCTGCTAACCTAATCAAACATTTGGTCTGTTAAAACAAAGATGGGCCAGGAAAGTTTTTCTTATATTTCAATTGCCACTTGAAACCAAAGAGACAATATCCCCTGGATCATTTGAATACCTCATTTATAGTTGGCATTTACCCTAATGCATAGGTCTTGAATGCTTTGGAAATATACTGAGTTCTTATATAGGGTAGGGGTTTCCCTTTCAGAAAAGGAAGCTGCAAATATGCTCAAGATATGAGCATAGTATACACAAAATATGGTTTATTATGGTTAGGTTGGCACTGTTTGGGTATGGCATGGATGCAAAATGTTCCTGAAGTCCCCCATCAACAGTACAATTGTTTCTAAGTTTCAGAGCTGAAGGCTTCATTAAATGCTGGAGCACATGACATAATGACGTGCTCAACTGCTAACTTAATATTTAGATACCGAAATTCGGAGGCAAACACCTGATGCTCCCCTCAGGTCTCTACAATTAATCACATTTGCTAATCTTTCCCAAGACATCTTGGTAGACAGAGAAGAATGCAAAGTTTTAATTTGCTAATCACCCAGTTGGCTAAGTACTTGGGGGGGGAGATGCTAATCGTCTGCAGACATCTGTAATGACCCTTGGACAAAACCGAGGAAAACGAAATCAAAGCTTTGACAAGGGCAGGAGAGCGGAAACAGAAGCCCTAATTGTGGCCATGTGAAGTGCACTTTCCCCTTTTGTATCTTTTGTAGTAGGATTGCACAATACTGTATAAAGTAACTTTTATAGATAGAACCAAAAATGACTTTTTTCCATCTTCTGGGATAAATGGTCAAACTTGATCTGTGAAATACGCGGAGAGACCGACATTGTGGTGCAAATGGAGCAGACAAAAGAGTTTGGGCGAGCTTTTGCCAGTTAAATTTGGCTAACCTGCAGAAAGCTATTGTCAAGCCAGCCATGCTTCACTGAGCTCCCTTCCACTTTTGTTGTCATGTTTCCTCTTTATGGTTAAGTGAACCTCAAAACAATGACAAAGAAATATGCACTGAGTCACATATTCTAAGAAATAGACTGTACTCTCCTCAAATCAAAATAACGGCACTTTAATTCTTGGATTTTCCACATTTTCGTTGGTAGAGATCCTATTTGCTTTCTTTGAATGTGTATCAGTTAATGCAGTTCTGCCAAGGGGGTAAGCTTCACAGGACACTGCCACTTTAGCACGTGAAATATTAAGATGAACAGAACATGTAAAAGGTAAGATTGCTTCCTTGCAGTATTTTGAGTGTCTGTTTCTTTGCTGGTGAAGTTTTGAGTTTTCTTGGTTGAGAGTTTTGTTTAAATATCCATCCTGTGTCAAATAAATTACTCTTGTTGCTGTTTTTAATGGCTAAAGTATAGGAAGGAAAAAAGAAAAAAAATGTGATGCCACTCCACTTAGGAAGCAAAGGAAAAAGCCATGGTTTTGCACTTAAATATAGACTACACTGATAAAATTGCCAGAGGTAGGTGTTGTCTCCTCAAAAAAGCACAACTTACTGAATTTCCTAGGTTCAGAATTTAATTTTTTTTGAATAGTTTCTACTGAATTTGTTTTTGAAGATGAAACTCTGTTGTGTAATTTGATCATGGAAAAAATATAAGCCTGATCTGAATAAGCTTGGTCTAAAATCAGAAGAGTTGCCAATTCTGTGAATATTCTCTGATTCTTCTCTGCTTCATTTTTTGTTGTTGTGATTGAAATAACGCTTATAAACTGATGTTTTAAAGCATTTTACTTTAGAACGCCCTCCCCAAACAGCTCAACATCAAACATGTTGAATTTTTCTGGTGAGAGTTGCTCAGCTGTCTCAGGGTGGATAGCTGGACTTTTACGACACCCGGTAATTGCCTTTCCCAGAATTGTATCCTTGAAAGAGGGTCTAATAAAGTGTTGGATCTTTTTACTTTTCTCCCCACAGCAAATTCTCTGGTTTCAGCCTTCCAGATTATCTAGTATTGAGTGTTCTTGCTGCAGTAAAGGCAAAACAACTTTCTCTAAAACACTTTCTAAAAGCTCCCAGTCAATACTTGAGCGCTGCTCCCTGCGTGGCCTTGACAGCCCTCACACTGTCCCTCACTGAGCTCCAGCGTTGGCTTTCTCAGCAGGTGTCTATCAACACACATCCTGATTTAGTCATCTTTTACCATCTCCAGGAATGCAAAACCTCATTGATTTCTCCTCCTCTCTTTGTGTTTCCTACCTTCTCACATAGGAGTAAATGAGTTCTTAGATGAAGAAACTCTCATATTCAAGACTTTTCACCTTTATAGGAGCTCCACACACCTATTCCTTTAGATGAACGACAACAACAAAAAAATAGAAACAGAGTCTACAATATGCATTTCAAATGTTGCTTGGAGCTTTTCTGTATTAGGGAAAAAGAAAGTTTTTTTGGTTTGTTTTTGTTTTGGTTTTTTTAAAGTCCTAAAGATAAATAAAAGCTGTGAGATTCTATTTTGTAACTAGTTGCTTTGCTTTCCTGGGAGGATATGTCCTGTGAAAACTGATGTAGAACTGAGTACTGTAAGTACAGCATCCCAAAGAAGAGTGGCACCCATATGACCAACTTAATCCACTTTTGGAGGTGAAGAATCCAAGTACAACATTCAGCATTACCTTGTTGGTAGACTCAGAAAACAACAAAAACATTGTTTTCATATTTCATTTGCTGATCTCTCCTAGGAAAGGTGTAGATTCATGTTGAGGTATAAAGGTCTGATGACTTGCTGAGGTCATGTTTTGAACTCAGAATTTTTTGCCGTAGAATGGTACATTGATACTCTTTTTAAATGCAGATTATAAAAGTAAATAACACTCATAACATAATTGTTTGGGAAGAATTGATGGGATGTTCACAAATGCGTAACAAACAAGTATTGTTAGTGAATTTTATAAGGATTGGAGAGTTTTCTGGTCCTTGAATGTGCACAGGCAACTAAGAGGGAAAGTTCATGCACATAATTCGTGATTGCTCAATGTGGAATCAGAAATTCAAGGACTATACTGGTACTATCCTTAGTAGCTTTTCTAATCATTGTTTACTTTGAAATCTGAAGCTCTCTTTTTCCTGAGAAGAAAAATGTATTTAAAATAGTATGTTAGAAAAAACCTTTGATAAACTGCTATCTGTAGCTTTTAATTCTTTCATAGTTCCCCATGATATCAGATAGCGATATAAAGTGAAATTTCAAAACAGTACCATGAAAAGAATTTTAGGAAAGATTTTGTAACTCTCTAAAGTATGTAATTTTCTCAAATGCCTATGACTTTGAAATTTAATTAATAGATTCTTTAAATTTTAGAGACATAATTTATACTTCCTTTTCCATGCCTTTTCACACAATGCTCCATTGTAATTTTGTAAGTGTTGTAAGTGTATATGTTGAGGTTAATTGAATCCAGAGTGGAAGGAGTTGAGAAAGGAACTAGGCTAACACAAATGTCAATTTTACATTGTAATTGGATAGATCATTAGTTTATAATTAGGAAAAGTATTAAAAATTAGTGGAAATTTTTATAGTTATTTTTATAACTTGAAGACTGTGGTGCTGTCCTAGGTATCATCCAGAGTCATCTAAGAGTCATCTAAGTTCTTATGTGTGATTCATTCCTGTTCCCAGCTCACTGTACACCATCTAGTTTTATAAATATTTGACCAGTTTTGATCACCTCATTTTTTTGACTACATTTTCAGACTTTGACTGTTTTAATAGATAACTGACCTAAGATAATAAAATTTAATTTCTAAAATATTCTTTCAATAAAAACAACACCTGCTATAAAATTCATGTCTATTATTTTTTTAAATTACCTTAATTAAGCTAGAACTTAAAGGGAAGGAAGCACTATTACTTAGTTGAGTAACACGCTATAAGAACACATGTATTAATATGTGTGTATACATAATATTTTATACAAAATATTATATACAACCATTATATCGTATGCACTCATGTGTGTCATAATATGAATTTGCTAACATTGGTGTCTCTGAAAGTTTCACACACAAATGTCTTAAGGTTTTAATAATGATTAAGTACAAAGTAAATGATCCAGATCAAACCACTATTTGATTTATTTTGTAGGAAATGAATGAATCCTCTCCTATTCCATTATTATCATTGGGATTAAAATTAAAGTAGAATGGATGGGAATGTGTTTTGTATTTTACTTTGTAACTTGGTTCCCATGGATTTCAGTCACTAGCTTACTTTTATAAATTATATGGCTATATCTTTATTACTGCTAATTTATGCTTCTGTTTTTATATATCACAAAATATTAAAATATTGATGTATAATTAGATCATTGTAATTATATGACTTTAATCCAGATATGGATAAATATTGTTACTGATACCTAATATAAAGATGAGAGATTAATGCCTTCATCTTCAAAACTGTACATATTGTATGAAACTTTATTTATATCAATCATCTTATTAACGCACTCTAATTATACATATGCTCAAATTGCATTAGTTAATAGTGGAGTAAAAACTGAGACTTTTCTAAGCTTTGCTTTTCTATAACTTAAATTGTGTTGTTGATATTATAACATTAAAAAACCATATAGTTTACACTTTTGCTTTTCAATATTAACTTGAGTAAAATACAATCATTGACAAATAATCAGGGGACCCTAGCCATTCCCACCATGTATGAAAGTATATATAACTACATACCCACGTTTTCCAATAAGTTAAAGGTAATACAGAAAATACTTCTTTACGGAATCAGAAATTGTATGGTTAAAATTAACTAAAAAGTAATTTTTGTTTTATGGAACCTGACTTTCCTTACTTTTAACTTTCATATGTATTTTGTCTTTCAAGGAAGTCTTCCTCTATGTAGTATGTAAATGGTCTAATTCATCTTCTTTTAACCTATTGTTCATTTATTTTATTCAATTTATTTCTATAATTATTTTATAATTAAAAGTATTCCTGCTCTATGTGAGAGTGTTATAACTTGAGTAAAGCAAACACTAACTCAAAGGACAACATTAACTTTGGGCTGAAACTAATCATAGAACATTATAATCCTGAAGCATGATTCCTAAGGAGGTTATTACAGAATGAATAAGTTGATTGTGATGGAAATTTCCCTACTGGTGTCATTCTGGTCCTCACTCGCACACACTGCAATAGAACTTCACCAGCACTCATGTTCTTCAACATTTGCTGGTGTAACAGTTCACAGTTTCAGTCTCAACAGTGATCGTAACACTTCAATGAAATTGTTCTACATAATTTCATGATATATGGAAGAGATTAAAATAATTGAATTGCTTTAATATATCCCATTAGTGTTTGAGATATCTTGATTCACATTTTCTTTTTAAGCCATATAAAGGGTACTTTCTGTCCCAGCAAATGAAGCTGGGGGTGGGGTAGAGTGGGTCAAGATGCTGAGAGTCGGTGTGAAGAGAGAGATAGAGAGGCCAGAAATGGATTTGGAATTGAAGGGAAAAAAGTGATAGTTTCTTACTTTTTATATGAATCTGTGGATTTGAATTAAGAGAAGTCTTACATGTGAAACTTTAATTTACATTTAATTATCGATCAAAGCCTAAAAAGCCAACTTTAAGGAAAAGAACCACACACTTCTTTTACATTTTAATTCCCATGTTTGAGAAATTTCAAAACATTTCAAAATTTCAGATTTTCAAAAAAAAAAGCACATTTCAAGGAAAAGATACAAAAACTCTTCCCACATAATTTTCTGAGATGAATTGATAATCTCAAGTGGTATTGACTATTATACATCTGAGCAATGTTTAGAGGTGGAAAAATACCTGTTCTTCCCTAGAAGAGGGAGTCTAGGGTGACAGCCTTGTTTCCTTTTTTAAATAGGTATATTGAAGTTAAGTGACTATGTGCTGGTACTATAATTTAGATTTACAATCAGCCTGCTGCATCAGTATTAGAATGCAATGAATCACATGGCATCCAAGTGAGACTTAGCACAAGAGGAAACTGAGAAACAAGTAAGTCAGAAGTTTTGCCTAATATGGGGTTAATGAAGAAACATGACAGGACACCCCTCTGTGAGTATGACTTCACTTAAGAATTTAGAATTGTTGTGGTTATTGGCAGACAGGACCTCATCCCTTCTAAAACTCCAGGGAGATGGTCTGGAGACAGCTTGCCAACTCTGTCCTGCCCTAAACAGCAAAGGCTGTGCTCTCAATCACAGTAGATAGCATTAATAACTCCCATGAATTCATTATGTGCAATGCACCGGATTCTCTCCTGAAGACATTTCTATTTCTAATTCTATTCATTACTCACATGGCAAAAAGCAAAGTTATTTTAAAAGCGAGACTCTGTATGGCAGAAATTGATGAGGCACACATTATTTTTCAAGTGAATATATTTTTGACATTAAAATCATTTCTTTGAATAAGAAACTTGTATGGAGAAAAATGAACTCAGGTGAACTCAACTTAGATGAAGCAAACTTTACCTGAGCTTTGCTCTGAAAGATTGCTCAGCATTTTGGCCATGATACCTAACTGTTCTCAACAAGGTTTCCTATGTTTGCAGAATGCCCTTCTAGTATTATGAGCAGGAGAGAAGGTCCACTGTCCTTCATTCCATTCCTTGGACAACTGAACATTTTCCATGATACTCTGAGACATTTAATGTTTTTACTACTACCACAGCACATTTTTCTTTTAAATAAAATTAGATTTAGAAAAATCGGGTTAAAAGGGCTCAAGATGTGCACGCTATACAACAAATAAAGTAATTCCCTCCAAGTCTGGGATATTGCCGCTTACCTTGGCAGTCTTGATGCTTCTTCATAATGGCAGTTGCTTAGGATTTAGAAAATATAAGATACCTATGGGACATATTCCAGTACTGTACATTAAATTTGAGGATTTTACATGTGATAAAGTATGTCAGTGTTGCTTACAGGGAATTCCAGTGATACCTCCGCTTTCTTGGACTTATTATAAATCCTTTGTTGGAATTATTGTGGCTGGTTCAATAATTCAGATTAGCCCTCATGTTTATTAATGCACTACATCTGTGCAAACAACATGTCAAGCAGAGAGTTTATTGTAATTGCCTGAGCAAACAGAACCTGAAAGAAGCAATTTCCAGTTACAATATGCTATGACAAGTAATGAGGTAATTGGCATTCTGTCCTGATTACTTCCACCTTCTTTTTCATCAGGTCTATATTGTGTGTGATAGATAGTTTTATAAGAAATGAAGGTGTTTGATAATATGGTTCACTGCTGCTTAAGGTTAGTGATTAAAGACAATCATCATTTTCTCTCAGAGATCTTATTAGCTTTAACATTATTTATTCATATGTGTAAGAGTGTGCCCAGGACCCATCTCCTCAGTGTACTGCATGAGGTTAAAATGTAAAGGCAACTGCCACTGAGTGAATGCAGAGCATGTTCTAGGTTTCCAAGCATGATGGGACACGGCAACTTTTTGCAAATGAAATTCATGCACTAACAGTGTGGGTTAGGATAATGGCTTTGAGCTTGCATCTGTATCCAACATTCACCTGCTTTAGAATAATAGAAGCAGCATGATATTTAAGGGCAAGATGGTAATTTGATGCTGAATCCTCATTTCCAGGATTTTATAGCTTTCTGTAGACATTACCCTTTGCTTCCAGCCTGCAGTGGGGAAAATGATGGAATGAATCACATTTCTAGACCCGACATTAATAGTTTAGAAAGCGTCAGAGTCTTAGATTTAAAAAAAAAAAAAAAAAAAGGAAATGAACAGAAGTTATTTTTGGAAGAAAGAAAAAAATGTCCTATCTTTGTTCCAAAGGAACTTTTCCCCCTCAATTTATAATCTTCATTCTTGGCCATATTATCAAACACCTTCATTTCTTATGAAACTATCTATCACACACAATATAGACTTGATGAAAAAGAAGGTGGAAGTAATCAGGACAGAATGCCAATTACCTCTCAATCTATGGAGGAAAAATATGTACATTCCGCTTAGTTGATGAAAATGTCTTGGGAATGCCCCATATTTGCTCTGTTTGTTCCATCACTTAGATACTATCCTCAGATGTGTGTTTTCCTGGCTAACTTACCTCCCACTGCCTTCCAAATTTCAGCCTAAGTACCCTATCTGCCCATCCCGACTCTGTGTTCTCAAATCTCTCTACCACCTCCCACATCACAGGTCAGTCCCAATTGACATGTTTGTCTTTATAGCCTGAGACTATATGCTCCGTAAGGACAAAGGTTCTGTCTTCAAGCTGGAGCCGGTGTATTCTCTTGGTAGTGACCTCAACTTTGGAATTGTGCTCTCGAATTGAAATTCAAGCTCCACCACTCACGGGTGACATGAACTCAGACAAGCTGCAAAATTTCTCCAAGTGTGTATTGCCTCACTTGAAAAATGGCTGAAGGAAATAATGCCATTTGCAGCACCATGGATGGACCTACAGATTGTCATACTGAGTGTAGTAAGTCAGACAGAGAAAGACAAATATCATATGATATCACTTAGATGTCGAATCTACAAAAAGGGTACAAAAGAACTTATTTACAAAACAGAAATAGAGTCACAGATGTAGGAAACAAACTTATGGTTACCAGGGCATAAGACAGGGAGGGATAAATTGGGAGATTGAGATTGACGTATACACACTCTTACATATAAATGGGTTAACAAATAAGGACCTACTGTATAGCACAGGGAACTCTTCTCAATACTCTGTAATGACCTATATGGGAAAATAATCTAATAAAGAGTGGATATAAATATATGTATAACAGATTCACTTTGCTGTACTGCAGAAAATAACACAACATTTTAAATCAACTATACTCCAAAAAATTACTAAAAAAGAAAAAAGGATATAATAATTCTGTTTCTCTCACAGTGCTGTTGATAAGATTCAAGACTAAGTCCCTCAGAGCAGTGCCTGGCAGATGTGGGCACTCGCTTTATCTTTCATGAGTGAATACATGTGGAGTTGAGAAAATTCATCTTCTGGGCCTCACTTTCTAGAACTACCCCATTTTCCTTAATATTAATTAACAAGTCAAGCAAAAACAAACAGGAAATGAAGCTGTTGCTAATTCTATAAGGTTGCTAAAGGAGATGGAATAATCTTGGGAGAGTTAATATGTACAGAAAAAAATTAGTAATCTGTGGTTCACTTACTTACAAGAGTCCTTTGGGGCGTCCAAGGTCTCAGAAGCTGGGTGAGATAAATGGCAACAGTCGAAAATCACAGGAAATCTTCAGCAGCTCATGACCTCCCACTAACAAGATTATGGGCTATACCCCTATTCCAGTCTTCTTGTTGGAGAATGAGACTCAGACCTGTATCTGGCACAAAGGTGTCACTCAGTGACTACTTTTTTGGAATGAATGAGGGTCGGCATGAAAATCTCTAACCAAGTATCCCCAGTCAGTAACTGATAACAATCCACATCTTCTGACATGAGGGTCCCCATAAAGCCACCAGTAATAAAGAGAATTCTTCCACTAATTCGTTTTCAGATTTCAATACCAACCTAAATGCTTCAGTCCTTTTGCATGCATTTTTATTTGTCCTAAGATGTGGATAACTTTGCAAGAAGAAAATTAGAAGAAATCATTTATGTCTAGGGAACTAGAGAGAAAAAATAAGGGAGCTAGCACCCAGGAAGAGCCTGTATGTCTTAAACAAAGGTGTAAGGAGGTCAGGCATGGTTTCTGAGAGAAAAATACCATATGCCTAGACACAGAATCCTCAACTCTTCATTTTAATCACCTTTTATCTTTAAAAAAAATCTTTCTTTATCAATTTTTTGAAAGTTCATTATGTGCCAAACCCAGTACCTGGGTTGCTACTAAGTGCAGCGATGAGCCTAGAAGGACATGGACTGTGCTTGGTCACCAGATGCATGGGGTGCTATCCCATATCATTGCTAATGTGGTAGGATTGGAATTGATTTCTGCACAAATAACAATTTAAAAGGAGGTTGTATCTTTCCCATGCACAGAAAAATTACAGGAAGGAAACTTGGAAGATTTCCTATACATAAAATTTTATAGGAATACAGAATAAGAATACATTTTATTAGTTCAAATTTCCAACACTTGATTCACCTAAAGAATTTCAGTCAAGCATAAGTACTGGATAATGTCTGGGATAATTAGAATCATTAGTGAAATCATGAACTAAAATTGTACTTATACCTTGATATTCTTCTTTCATTAAAGCCATTAGTTGCCTGTTATTAACTAAAATGTAGTTATTAACTAAAATGTAGTTTTAAATCTATTTTAATTGCATATTAAGATCCAATAAATACTTGAAAGATAAAGCATACAATCAAGAACTTTCTTTAAAAATGATTAGCTTTGTCATATAAGTACAGAATGAACTTACTAAAAATTCTGTTTAAATGGAATTATTACTTTGTTATAAACATTGCATTTTTTGAAGATGGCTATGTATAGATTTACCTAACAAGGAATACAGTGAAAAAAAAAAAAAAAAACTATAGGGATAACTAGACTTGACAAAATCTGTAGCCAAGGAACCGAACTGCCAAAAATCAAAGAGCTGTTTTTATTATTACCTACTTTTTCATTCACTCATCCATTTGTTCATACATTCAACAAACATTTCTTAGCATATCAGAGAGTTTACTATATGAAAATGATGAAATCAACTTTCACCTACTCTAACTCATTCATTCTTATATGTCTACTTAGCCCACAAGTCATATGGAATCTGTTTTCATTGTAATTCACAAATGATCTCTTCATCATAACCCCTTGCCTACTAAATTAGGAAGTCATCGTTAACATCATTGTCTAGAACTGCAGCAGCCAACTAATTGAGCTATCACTTTCATACTAAAAGAAAGGGTAAGAGATGACATGGCACATTTGAACTCCAGGCAGTTCAGTATGTCTGGAGGAGTAGGCAAGAGGGCTGTATCTGGAGAGGTGAAAGGGGCTACATTATTAAGTATTGTGTTTAGATTCTGTTGTGGACAGTATGAGAAAATATTGAGGGTTGTAAACGAGGGAGCAGCATTACGTGACATATGCATGTAGAACGTTCAGATGGTAGATCTCTGGTTATGTGAGGAAGTGCTTAATTAACAAAGGACCATATGAACTCAAGGTATGATCAGTGTTAAATTATTTTCCTCATTATACTGCTCTCTTCAAGTGAGACATACTGTCCTTTTTTATCATTTCATTTTGTTTTATTACACTTTAGTTTGGTATTCCAAGTACCAGTAATAGTACCTAGCCCATATTAGGTATACAAAGTAATGAAGATATATATCAGTTAAATATGACTTAAAAACTAAATGTAAAGGGGAAAACATTACACCTTTTAGAAGAAAGTATGAAATATCTTTAGGTATGCAGTGTGAGAAAGTTCGCACATAAGGCACAAGAAGTACTAACTTAAAACAGGATTGATAAGTACATTAAAATCAAGAAATTGTATTCATTAAAAGGCTAAAGAAAATGAAAAGAAAAGGCACAAATTGAGAGTGGATATTAGCCATATATGTAACCAACCAATATCCAGAATATATGAAGAACTTTCATGAATCCATGTAAAAAAATTCCATAGAAAAAGGGGCAAATAAAATAATAGGCATTTCACAGAAGACGAAACGTGAAGAATCGATAAACATATGTAAAGACATTTGATCTCCTCGATAATCAGGTAAATTAAGTCACAATGGGATGTCATTTACAACCACCAGGTTGTCAAGAAAAAGAAATTAAAAGTCTAACAAAGCCAAATGTTGGCAAAGATATGGAAGAACCAGGAACTCTGCTGTCAGTGAGAGTGAAAACCTCTATGGAAGTAAATTGGCATTATCAAGTTAACTCTCATACATGCATCAATTAACAGGCAAGAAAATGTCCATAGTAACACTGTTTGTGAGACCAAAAATCACTCACTCACTGAACAAATAAACAGGTAAAGTTTTCTGTAATTACATAATGAAATACAATATAGCAACGAAAATGAATAACTAGAGCCACATGCAACAAAGGTGAACCTTAGATATATCATGTTGAAAAAAATTAGCATGTTGCAAAGTATACTTTATTGAAAAAGGTAAAAACTTAGATATCATATTTTAAGAAGTTCATAAAGAAAATAAATAATACGTTACTTAGTGATATCTCCAGGTATGATAAATCCATAAATGAAAGCACTTATTATTATTGTTGTTATTGTTTATTATCACTTTAAATTTAGGATAATTTTTTTCCCGTTAGGGGCAAACAAGAGTATGGGATTTGGCTGGGGAAGGCTATGAGGTTATCAGTGGTAATGCTAAGATTCCATTTCTAAAGCTGAGCATTTCAGAGGTGTTTATTATTATGTTTCATAAATTACATATATGACACCTATATTCTTTTGCAGGTATCAAATTCTCCCCAGCAAAACCTATAAGAATAATGTTCAATGTAGAAAAAAGTGAACAGGTAATATTTAGTATTAATATCTAGTAAAGAAAGTGATATTATTGCAATTTGACCTGAGATGTGGAAACATCTATTTAGCTTATGTTTAAAATGAAGAACAAAGTCTCTATAACTTACCGCATCGCCTCCCTCTCCCAACCATTCCCTAGGCTCTGGGGGACACCGTATCACTGAGGACCCTCCATAGCCTCTTCTGCCTCTACTGCTTTCCTCTAGTTCTAACAGCACCTGGATCACTGCAGCCTGGCTTATATCTCTACGGTGCAAAACTGTAAACTCTGCAGCATGACGTTCCTCTTACTTTCTCCCAGAATTCACTTCCTACTCACGCTTCTGGCCTCATTCCTGTTTACTTTCTGTGCTGTTCTTCACTGACATCCAGGCTCCTGGGCATGATAGCATTAGTGAACACTCATGTGCCTCTTACAGTGCCCCAGATGCTCTTCTAAGTCCTTTACATATATTAACTCATTTAATCCTCACAGCAGTCTTAGGAGGTAAATGCTATCATTATAGTCATTGTACATTTGAGAAACAGGCTCAGACGAATAATTTGTCCAAGCTATAACAGCAAGTTAAATGGCAGGGTGTGAATTTTTCTGCTTGCAGTGGATGACCCCTTATCCCTGACAAGTTGTTTTGCCTGATCCCTGCCTGTTCATCTAGACGCAGGTTAATTGGAGACTTTCCTGATCCCACCCCCAGCCATACCCAGATCCTAAGACCTGGGCAGGGCTGACATCCCTGTGCTCCAGCAGAACCTCTGGTACAATGGCTCTGCTAGTAACTACCTCCCTAGGGGTTTCACTCTTACCATCATGACCACATTGTCAATTCCTGGCACACAACCACACTCAAAACAAGTTGATTAAATTCATGAAGGAAAAAAGGCATTGAGCGAAATAGTGACCCAAGTCCAAATTTTAGAGTCTTTCTTTTATCTCTTCACAAATACTATTCTCTGTATTTCCTCTGACTAATCAATTCTAAATATTATTATTATTATTAAAACAGTGAGAGGAGAGCCTTTAGAAGCCATGCAAACAAGTAATATTTGAAAGTGTTTGTGATGCTCTGTTTGTTGTATCAAGCCAAGTTAATATAACCAAATAAATAAAAGAAGCTTAAAATAATAAATACAATCTTATCTTGAATAACTTTCGATGAAGTCTGTATTCTGCAGGTGAGTATAGTTCTAAATAACTTGATGCATTAATTATGGCTATTTGAACCCTCTTAGAGAATAACTGATTCCCTCCAGCTATAGAAGAAAAAGTTTACAATTATGACACCGGGAGATCAAAAAATTGTATTAGTTTGCTAAAGTTCATATCAGCTTAACTGTGGAGCTTGGCTGACACTGGTCCACACAAAGTAAAACCAGGCACTGGGCTGAGAGAACTTAGGAGCCATTCCATACTCACAGAAGTCCTGGATAATAATGATCATGAAAAAAAAGAGATAAACATCTGCAGTTTTAGTCACATAGCTTCAGACCTGATCCATTTGCAATCATTTTCTACAATTTTAATCAGAACTTTCATTTTATTTTTTTGAATTTTATTTTATTTTTAATACAGCAGGTTCTTATTAATCTGCTTTATACATATTACTGTATATATGTCAATCCCAATCTTCTAATTCATCCCACACCCCCACCCACCCCCCACTTTCCCCCCTTGGTGTCCATACATTTGTTCTCTACCTCTGTGTCTCTACTTCTGCCTTGCAAACTGGTTCATCTGTACCATTTTTCTAGATTCCACATATATGTGTTAATATACGATATTTGTTTTTCTTTTTCTGACTTGCTTCACTCTATATGACAGTCTCTATGTCCATCCAAGTCTCTACAAATGACTCAATTTCATTCCTTTTTATGGCTAAGTAATAATCCATTGTATATATGTACCACATCTTTATCCATTCATACGTCGGTGGGCATTTAGGTTGCTTCCATGACCTGGCTATTGTAAATAGTGCTACAATGAACATTGGGGTGCATGTGTCTTTTGGAATTACGGTTTTCTCTGGGTATATGCCAGTAGTGGGATGCTGGGTAATATAGTAATTCTATTTCTAGTTTTTTAAGGAATCTTCATACTGTTCTCCATAGTGGCTGTATCAATTTACATTTCCACCTACAGTGCGAGTTCCCTTTTCTCCACACCCTCTCCAGCATTTGTTGTTTGTAGATTTTCTGAGGATGGCGATTCTAACTGGTGTGAGGTGATACCTCATCATAGTTTTGATTTGCATTTCTCTAATATTAGTGATGTTGAGCATCTTTTCATGTGCCTCTTGGCCATCTGTATGTCTTCATTGGAGAAATGTCTATTTAGGTCTTCTGCCCATTTTTTGATTGGGTTGATTGTTTTTTTAATATTGAGCTGCATGAGCTGTTTATATTTTTTGGAGATGAATCCTTTGTCCATTGATTCATTTGCAAATATTTTCTCCCATTCTGAGGGTTGTCTTTTCATCTTGTTTATGGTTTCCTTTGCTGTGCAAAAGCTTTGACGTTTCATTAGGCCTCATTTGTTTATTTTTGTTTTTATTTCCATTTCTCTAGGAGGAGGGTCAAAAAAGATCTTGCTGTGATTTATGTCAAAGAGTGTTCTTCCTATGTTTTCCTTGATGAGTTTTACAGTGTCCGGTCTTACATTTAGGTCTTTAATCCATTTTGAGTTTATTTTTGTGTATGGTGTTAGAGAGTGTTCTAATTTCATTCTTTTACATGTAGCTCTCCAGTTTTCCCAGCACTACTTATTGAAGAGGCTGTCTTTTCTCCATTGTATATCCTTGCCTCATTTGTCATACATTAGTTGACCATAGGTTCATGGGCTTATCTCTGGGCTTTCTATCCTGTTCCATTGATCTATATTTCTGTTTTTGTTCCAGTACAATATTGGCTTGATTACTGTAGCTTTGTACTATAGTCTGAAGTCAGGGAGTCTGATTCCTCCATCTCCATTTTTTCCCTCAAGATTGCTTTGTCTATTTGGGGTCTTTCCTGTCTCCATACAAATTTTAAGATTTTTTGTTCTAGTTCTGTAAAAAGTGCCATTGGTAGTTTGATAGGGATTGCACTGAATCTGTAGAATGCCTTGGGTAGAATAGTCATTTTCACAATATTGATTCTTCCAATCCAAGAACATGGTATATGTCTCCATCTGTTTGTGTCATCCTTTATTTCTTTCATCAGTGTCTTATAGTTTTCTGAGTACAGCTCTTTGACTTCCTTAGGTAGGTTTATTCCTAGGTATTTTATTATTTTTGTTGCAATGGTGAATGGGATTGTTTCCTTAATTTCTCTTTCTGATCTTTCATTGTTAGTGTATAGGAATGCAAGAAATTCCTGTGCATTAATTTTGTATCCTGCAGCTTTACCAAATTCATTGATTAGCTCTAGTAGTTTTCTAGTGGCATCTTTAGGTTTGTCTATATATAGTATCATGTCATCTGCAAACAGTGACAGTTTTTCTTCTTCTTTACCCATTTATATTCATTTTATTTCTTTTTCTTCTCTGATTGCCATGGCTATGACTTCCAAAATTATGTTGAGTAAGAGTGGTGTGAGTGGATATCCGTGTCTTTTTCCTGGTCTTAGAGGAAATGCTTTCAGTTTTTCACCATTAAGAATGATGTTTGCTGTGAGTTTGTCATATATGGTCTTTATTATGTTGAGGTAGGTTCCCTTTATGCACACTTTCTGGAGAGTTGTTATCATAAATGGGTGTTGAATATTGTCAAAATCTTTTATTGCATCTACTGAGATGGTCATATGGTTTTTATTCTTCATTTTGTTAATATGGTGTATCACATTGACTGATTTGCATATACTGAAGAATCTTTGCATCCCTGGGATAAATTCCACTTGATCATGGTGTATGATCCTTTTAACATGTTGGATTCTGTTTCCAAGTATTTTGTTGAGGGTTTTTGCATCTATATTCATCAGTGATATTGGTCTGCAATTTTCTTATTTTGTAGTATCTCTGTCTGGTTTGGGTTATCATGGTGATGGTGATCTCGCAGAATGAGTTTGAAAGTGTTCCTTCCTCTGCAATTTTTGGAAGAGTTTCAGAAGGATGGGTGTTACCTCTTCTCTAAATGTTTGATATAATTCACCTGTGAAGCCCTCTGGTCCTGGGCTTTTGTTTGTTGGGAGATTTTTAATCACAGTTTCAATTTCATTACTTGTGATTGGTCTGTTCATATTTTCTATCCCTTCCTGGTTCAGTCTTGGAAGATTATACCTTTCCAAGAATTTGCCCATTTCTTCCAGGTTGTCCATTTTATTGGCATAGAATTGCTTGTAGTAGTCTCTTATGATGCTTTGTATTTCTGCAGTGTCCATTGTAGCTTCTCATTTTTCATTTCTAATATTATTGATTTGAGTCCTCTCCTTCTTTTTGTTGATGAGTCTGGCTAATGGTTTATCAATTTTGTTTATCTTCTCAAAGAACCATGTTTTAGTTCTATTGATCTTTGCTATTGTTTTCTTTGTTTCTATTTCATTTATTTCTGCTCTGATCTTTATGATTTCTTTCCTTCTACTAACTTTGAGTTTTGTTTGTACTTCTTTCTCTAGTTCCTTTAGGTGTAAGGTTAGATTGTTTATTTAAGAATTTTCTTGTTTCTTGAGGTAGGGTTATATTGCTATAAACTTTCCTCTTAGAACTCCTTTTGCTGCATCCCATAGGTTTTGGATCATTGTGTTTTCACTGTAACTTGTCTCTAGGTATTTTTTGATTTCCTATTTGATTTCTTCAGTGATCTCTTTGTTATTTAGTAACTTATTGTTCAGCCTCCATGTATTTGTGTTCTTTACTTTTTTTCCCTGTAATTTATTTCAAATCTCATAGCGTTGTGGTCGGAAAAGATGCTTGATATGTTTTCAACTTTCTTAAATTTGCTGAGGCTTGAGTTGTGACCCAAGATATGATCTATCCTGTAGAATGTTCCGTGTTCAGTTGAAAAGAAAGAGTAATCTGCTGTTTTTGATGGAATGTCCTATAAATATCAATTAAATCTACCTGGTCTATTGTGTCCTTTAAAGCTTGTGTTTCCTTATTTATTTTCTGTCTGGATGATCTGTCCATTGGTGTAAGTGAGGCATTAAAGTCCCTCACTGTTATTGTGTTACTGTCAATTTCCTCTTTTATGGCTATTAGCATTTGCCTTATATATTGAGGTGTTCCTATGTTGGGTGCATATATATTTATAAATGTTATATCTTCTTCTTGGATTGATCCCTTGATCATTATGTAATGTCTTTTATTGTCTCTTGTAACATTCTTTGTTTTAAAGTCTTTTTTACCTGAGAATTGTTACTGTAGCTTTCTTTTGATTTCCACTTGCATGGAATATCTTTTTCCATCCCCTCACTTTCAGTCTGTATGTGTCGCTAGGTCTAGAGTGGGTCTCTTGTAGACAGCATATATATAGGTTTTGTTTTGGTAACCATTCCGCGAGCCTGTGTCTTTTGGTTGGATCATTTAATCCATTCACATTTAAAGTGATTATCAATATATATATTCCTATTACCATTTTCTTAATTGTTTTGGGTTTGTTTTTGTAGGTCCTTTTCTTCTCTTGTGTTTCCCACTTAGAGAAGTTCCTTTAGCATTTGTTGTAGAGCTGATTTGGTGGTGCTGAATTCTCTTAGCTTTTGCTTGTCTGTAAAGATTTTGATTCCCCTGTCGAATCTGAATGAGATCCTTGCCAGGTAGAGTAATCTTGGTTGTAGGTTCTTCCCTTTCTTCACTTTAAATATATCATGCCACTCCCTTCTGGCTTGTAGAGTTTCTGCTGAGTAATCAGCTGTTAACCTTATGGAACTTCCCTTGCATGTTATTTGTCATTTTTCCCTTGTTGCTTTTAATAATTTTTCTTTATCTTTAATTTTTTCCATTTGATTACTATGTGTCTCAGCGTGTTTCTCCTTGGGTTTATCCTGCCTGGCACTCTCTGTACTTCTTGGACTTGGGTGGCTGTTGCCTTTCCCATATTAGGGAGGTTTTCAACTATAATCTCTTCAAATATTTCTCAGGTCCTCTCCCTCTCTTTTCTCTTTCTGGGACCCCTATAATGTGATTGTTGGTGCATTTAATGTCCCAGAGGTCTCTTAGGCTGTCTTCATTTCTTTTTTCTTTATTCTGTTCCATGGCAGTGATTTCCACCACTCTGTCTTCCAGGTCACTTATCCATTCTTCTCCTCAGTTATTCTGCTATTGATTCCTTCTAGTGTATTTTTCATTTCAGTTACTGTATTGTTTATTGCTATTTGTTCTTTAATTCTTCTAGGTGTTTGTTCTTTAATTCTTCTAGGTGTTTGTTAAATATTTCTTGCATCTTCTCAATCTTTGCCCCAGATTCTTTTTCCAAGGTCCTGGATCATCTTTACTATCAGCATTCTGAATTCTTTTTCTGGAAGGTTGCCTATCTCCAGTTCATTTACTTGTCTTTCTGGGGTTTTTTCTTGTTCCTTCATCTGGTACATAGTCCTCTGCCTTTTCATTTTGTCTCTCTTTCTGTGAATGTGGTTTTCATTCCACAGGCTTCAGGATTGTAGTTCTTCTTGGTTCTGCTGTCTGCCCTCTGGTGGATGAGGCTATCTAAGAGGCTTGTGCAAGCTTCCTGATGGGAGGGACTAGTGAAGATAGAGCTGGGTGTTGCTCTGGTGGGCAGAGCTCTGTAAAACTTTAATCTGCTTGTTTGATGATGGGTGGGGGTGAGTTCCCCCCATGTTGGTTGTTTGGCCTGAGGAAACCCAGCACTGGAGACTCCAGTTCTTTGGTGGGGCTAGTGGTGGATGCTGGGAAGGCTCATGCCAAGGAGTACTTCCCAGAACTTCTGCTGCCAGTGTCCTTGTCCTCACAATGAGACACAGCCACCCCCCACCTCTGCAGGAGACCCTCCAACACTAGCAGGTAGGTCTGTTTAAGTCTCCTTTGGGGATACTGCTCCTTGCCCCTGGGTCCTGATGCACACACTACTTTGTGTGTGCCCTCTAAGAGTGGAGTCTCTGTTTTCCCCAGTCTTGTCAAAGTACATCTTATTGTGGCTTCTCCTTTGTCTTTGGATGTGGGGTATCTATTTTGGTTTGTTCCAGCGTCTTCCTGTCAATGATTTTTCAGCAGTTAGTTGTGATTCCATTGCTCTCACAAGAGGGAGTGAGCCCATGTCCTTCTACTCCACCATCTTGAACCAGTCTCAGAACTATCGTTTTAATTCTGTGATTTTAATACTTCCTTAACCAAGGAATTATCCATACTTTCAAGATCCCAGAAAATTCCATCAAGCCTCAAGCACAGAATAGGCAGTGTATTAGCTATGAAACATGGCCCAATCTTGTGTAGAGATACAAAACATTACCAGGAAGTTCATGAAAATCAGCCAATTCCCCTAAAGTAATCTTTTTTGTGACTCTAGGATTAAGAGGTACCCTAGAAATATTTCCTTTAGGTAAGTGTGTAGGTTTTCACAAGATCTTTGTAAAATCATCAAAACATTAAAAAACAACAAAGAGAATAAAAATTAATTTTAATCTTTTATTTATTACTTGATATCAGTAAGGCAATAACATTTTCTCTCCCTCCTTCTCATCTTCTCCTTCTCTTCCTCCTTTTTCTTCTTTGTCAAGACATTTGATTAGTTCTGTTGGGTCATGTCCATGTTCCCTGATTTGATGGTATAGGAAACAATGGAAGGAAAAGATGCAGAGAACAGATAATTGATCATTATATGGGATTTCTTGGAAAATATATAAGATGGAATATAGTTCCAAATAAGATTGCAAATCAAGAGCATTGCTATTCACTTGAAAGTGTCCACTGGAGTGGACAAGTGAAGTCAAACAGGTGGGGAAGGCAGGCGGTTAGCTGCTAGACCTTCATCTGTGCTCACAAGTGCACTGGCAGCTGGGAGAGTGGAAGATCAAGGGACCACATGGCTGCAGAAAGAGCCCAGGCAAGTCTACCAACGTGACCTACAGACCTGTGTGCCTCATTTGAAGAAACACATTTGCAAATCTCTCAATAGTTTGATGCCTTCCTAAGGCGTTAAAATGCTCCATCCAGGATATAGAGGTCAAGGAGGGACTCCAGTTGGGGAGCATGTCTCAAGAGCCTTTGATCCTTTCTGATAAAGAAATAAGAATCACGGATGATTGAATTAAAAACATTAAAACTATATCAAAGCGTCAAATCCTTCTTTCTCTAAAATGGTAGGTCACTGTAAAGAATTAAATAATTTTTATATTTAAAATATGTTTCCTATTTTAGGATTTTGGCATTTTTACAACATGAAGCATATGCCAAGTCCTTTGGTAATCTTCATTCTTTCTTTAGCATTTCTAGACATGCCACTCTATTAAAATTGACAACGTCATAAAAAAAAAAAAAAAAAAACACCTTTATTCTGTACCTACCAGGTGTGTGACACTTTGCTGAAGCAGAATTGATAGCTATTTATAGTGGAATATTGCATATATTTTTAAAGTCCAAAGATAGCTGTGATGCCTGCCTGTGTTGTCAATAATAGAAGTTCATGACATTTGATTTGAGTCTTTGTGAGAGGCAATGTTATTCTGATTTAATAGCTTCCATCTGCTCTTCTCATTTTCAGCGCTCCTTTTACAGTTTCCAAATTCCACCCTGTACCCTCCAGGGAAATTTTCTCAAGCATTGATTCTATTCATCTATGAATTGGAGGAGGGGGGAGTGTTCTCTTGCAGCCTTATGGTTTTGTTTATTGATCTTGATTGTTAGGCAACTTGTTGACATGCACACACACACACTTGTTTTTCTATTTCTTTTTCTTTTTTTCCTTTTTTTCTTCTTTTTGGTATTGGTAAGGGCGTGGTAATCAGAAAGACTTAATTCCTGAACAAAACATAGTATTGAGGTATTCCTTTACAGAGTTAAACAGAGGAACATTCCATAAATAAAAATGCATTAAAAGACACCCCTCCTATATTGTTAATCTGTCACTGAACAGTCCATTACTATAAAACAAAAAAAAAATACCTGTTCAAATTTACTTGTTTGAAATAAAAGAACATGATTCTAAAACTTACTTTACAATTATTACAATGTATTGCAACGTTTGTCAAACATGAGCACAATATTAACACAAATATAACACATTTGGGAAGTCTCATAGTCCTACTGGCCACTTGTGGCATTATTTTTAACCTTTTCATTTTAAAAGTAAGTATTACAGTACCTGGATAAAAATAAGTATAATTCTATCTGACATTATACACCATCTGATTTCATGCTAGATCCCTGAAGTCAAATATTGAATGTACAGCATTTTTCCCTCTACTGCAGTAAAATCTTTCCAAATGTGTTCACCTTCATACAGATAAGGAGGATGCAAAATAAGATAACTCATGTTTTACAAATGCCCATTATGTTCCTGATAAAATTAATTACATGTGCTTTATTATGTTTTGAGAAGCCACATTTTATGATGTCTTGACACTGCAATGCTTTCATTTTCAACATAAAAACCTCAGGTGGAGAGACATATAGATATATTTCAAATTAATAATGAAAGTGCCAGAAATCTATACTTTTGGTAATGCATTTCCTATACCTATTGGCCACAGAGTGGAGTTAATATTTTCAGACACACATTTTGAGAAATTTTACCTTAATTCTTTAAGGAAATGTGAGATACATTAAAAAAAAAGACATTGACTGTGTTTGGGGTGATGGGAGCTGCCATTGTAGAAGCATGGAAGAACCTTAGACAATGAATAAGATGTGGATTTTAAAGTTTCCTTCCGGGCTTCTCTGAATGTACTTTCATTTTCTGAGTGCCATTTCACTATAGACTGGCATGAAGGGCTTTCACCCCAGCTTTTTACACTCTGATAACAAATAGCTGAATATCCTTGTACAAGTTAATTTATCAGTGTTTCACCTGTTTGATCTAGGCCCTTCCCTTCAAGTGAGAATTTCTAGGTTTAAAACCAAATTAAAGCCTTCTCCTTTATTTTGCTGTGGCTTCCACTTTCTATTTTACATGATTTTTCTCTATATATCTAGGTAACTAAAGTAAATGTCCTATCAAAGCATTCTACCTTTTCCACGATATGCCCTACCTGGACTCCCATTGCACTCGCCCTGCATTCATTTTCTTTATTAACAATACTTTAGCTTATTTTGTGCATACTTTTACCCTTGTCCTCTACTTAACTAGATTTTAAACTTTGTGTTGGCCGAGGACATGCCTTTGTAACCTCCACAGCATAAGACTTAGTGCCTTAGACTGTTTTAAATAGCGGTTTTTAATACTTCTTTACCAGAATGAAGCTCCAAAATAGTCATTCATGTCTACATTTATAAATGTATTCATTCATTCCACAAACTGTAATAAAGACCTAGTATGTGCTCATCATTGTGGAAGATGCATGACATATTAATATATACAACACTAAATCCAGAGAATCTGAAAAGGACCCTCTAATGGTAATCCTCAGTTTAGGATTATAGCTCCTGAAACAATATGTTATTTTAAAATAATAGCTGTAGTAGATTCTCGCAGAGTAGATATTGTAAAAAAAAAAAAAAAATGCGGATAACTAGATCATCTCAAATCAATTTCATACCACAGTAGTTCCTAGCCTTTATCCCTGATTAATTACTTAGTTAGATCCTCTGTTAACCAGTTATTTCTCACATTTTCAAATTTAAAAAAAATCAAATAAAAGTTACTCTAAATAATTTAATTTCTGAGGAATTCATTTCATTATCACTAGCATCATGTTAAACATATTTTTCTCCCTTTGTTTTATTATTCATCGCTTTGGTAAATTTTAACTAGTTAAATTCTCTACTTTAAATCAATCTTTTCTTTCTCTCATGTCGGTATTTGAAATGTCCTTCTTTGATCTAATTTTTTTTTTTTTCTTGGTGTTCTTGGACCCACTGTTGAGTCACCTATTAAAATATCGATGTCCATTCTATCCGGAGGCAACAAACAAAATTAAATGTATTGTACATCCTTTACCTTCAAAACTAATCTGGAGTACCAATGTGGAGGCAATTTATCACATAACAAAATCATAATAATTGCTGTCTAATATTAACCACACTTCTTAAAGTTCCATCAACTTTTCATTGTATTCATATTTTGTTCCCTTTTTCTAGATTTGCATTTTCTGAATTTAAATATAATTTTATTACTTTAGACATTTAAAAAATTTATTTAGTTCCATTGAATTGGTATTCCTTGTTCATTCCAGTATTTGTAACACCACTCTAATTTCAAATTCTAGTACAACATATTTTGTAATCATCCTTATTTTTTTCAAAAGTTATATATAATCATTTTAATAAAATATCAATCGCTTTGACTTTCTCCTGGAATCTCTACTCTCAGCTGCAACATCATAGTACATTTGAATATAGTGTTTTATGTTAATTCATATCACTGAGTCAAGTTTCACACTAAGAAAATTTAGAAGAAATTTTTCACAATAATATCAGTTATCATTTTAAAACTACATATATATTTCACAGTTAACTTTAAGATTTATTAGAAATAATTGCCATTTTTGAAGACTGTACATATTATGCTTTATTTGTATGCCATGTTTAAAACCAAAGTCTTACTTCCTTCTTAGATTGAAGTAAAATTCATCTTTTTATTTGAAGGACACCAACATTACCTGATTTTCCCCATCTAATTCTTTCAATATCCTTAGTTTTAACGTTTTGTTTTCTAAATGAAATTCTACAATAACTTGCTAGAAACTTTTTGTTTTGTTCTTTTTTTCTGAGAGCTCTTCCTCACAGACTCAAACGATGAAACTTTATTCAAGCAAATGAAAATCTGAAAATATGATATGAACAATTGAGAGGAATCCCATCCAGAATGACCTTCACATTTGCATAGCAAACTCTTGCAAAATGCCAGTTTCTTTTTCTCAATTGTACATTCATAAACACCTGATGTCTGTATACATATTTTCAAACTTTCTGTGCTAACAAAGATTGGTCAGACCAAAACATGTAAGTGGTTTTAGCATTCCAAATTTGAATTCCGTCATAAAAAGCTTCAAGAGGGAAAAATAAATGACAAGTAAGTTTGCACCTCCCCAAAGATGATCAAACCCTCATAAGCACATAGTAATAATTTTGACTCTATGCTATATCATCTGCACAACATCCTGGGGACAATAAAACACTGAACAAATAGGTCCAACTTCAAGACTCTGATGATCAAAATAAAGTAATATAAACAAGTCAAAGCACCAATAAATACCTAGGCAATGGCCTGATATAAATATTTATGAGTACTTAATGTAGAAATGTTGACATTTACAGAATATCCTATAGTTAAAGGAACATGATATGCAGAATCTTGAACAAGCTTTTATAACAGAAGACCAGCCCTCTCAAAATATAAGTAAAGTAGTCAATATTAACATGACACAAATGCTGATGGCCATTACAAAACATTCTGGGAGAGTACCAGGGTCCATGCTGTCAGGGTTTATGAATGGTAAATTACCTTTTAGTCCTTCCCCATCTCCAGTACCAGTAACCACAATCCCTATGCCAACATCTGTTGCCCAACCAATAACACTCTGCAGCCAAAACTTGACTTGAAAGAACAATTTCCTCTATAGATTTAGTGGTGATAGGATGGTTTGGCTAGTGACTCAACAGACATACTAATGACTATTCAAATATCCTGGATGTGGCACATGTGCTGCTGAGGATGGCTAAATGAGATAGAGAAGTGAGATCCTTGCAAACAAGTCTGTCTTTGAGGTGCGGAGAACGTGAAAGGTGACTGAGGATGGCATTTAAAGCCACTCTACCTATTGGCATCAGTTTGGCTGGCACATTTTCTACACTGTTTTCCAGCTGATTTTTGAAAAGGTTTCTAAGAGAAAGAACCTCACATTTTAATATGTCAATCGGAAATGTGACATTTTGTTTTTCGGTTGTATTTAAAGAGCATCCAATCAATAGTTATTTGGGGGATTCTTGTATTCTATGGGCTCCCTTCTCTCTCTCTCCATCCCACTCCCCACTGTAAAGTATCTGCATCTGTTACTTTCTAGAAACCTTTTACATATTCCAGTCATTTTTGTTAGGCTTTTGTGTTTCTTCCTTGCCACAATTTCCCCCTTCTTTCAGCCACAACCCCAGGCACTTCCTACTAGAGAACGACACCAAACAACATGTCAAGAGCCTTTCAAAATTGCTGCCAGATTTCGGTGACATTCTTCCAGCATATGGAGTACTGATGTGCTGAAAACAAGGCAGAGAGCTACCTGATGCTTACCGCGTCAGGAAGTTCCAGTCTGGTGAAGTGCTCTGGTTCAGATTTGCAACGTAAACAGGACTTAAACTGGTTTTTAACAAAGCATCTAAGTAAAAGTTACCAAAAATGTCTTTTTCAATCAGTTGTGCCCCACCCTTCAAGCTCTGTCAATAAGAAAGGAAATATTAAGATAAAGCAAAAACTGAAATTATCCCTAAGGGATCCTTGTCAATAGAATAATTTAGTTATAACTTAAATATGTTATATGTTATCTTAGATCAAGACAACATGATGTGAGAGCTGAATGCTCGCTATTCTTTGTCACAGAGGTTAACCTCTTACTGAATATGAAATTCAAGTTGAAAAGGAAAATATAAATGAGTTAAGAAATTCAGTAAATACCTATTCAGATAGCATTCAGTGAAATAATCATGTGCTTTATTGGGATATACTTTTTAATTTTTTAATGCATTAGTATTTGTTTAATATTCATATAACATATATGTAAATATATATACAAATTCATATCTATACATATATGTTATGTGTGTATATATATATCACTTTAACAGTTTTTTCTTATATTAGAAAATTACCATAATATTAATACGAGTATAGAATTATATAATATATAACAGTTTGGGGCAAATATTGCCATTTCATGATTTCCAGATGGAGGTAAATGTATGCCATTCATTCATTTCCTAAATAAAATTTAATCTCTTTTTTCAAGATAAGAATTTAAAGATTGAAACAAATAATATTAGAGAATGACACAAGTGCCTAGAACTGATCCTTGCAATTCAGATTTATTATAGATTTAAATCAATAACCCTTCAAAGAGGGCTTGCTATACCCCTCTATTCATTTTTTAACTTTAAAAATATTTCTGTCAGTCTTTTGTATGTAAATATATTTTTGGACATAAAACAGGTCACTTTAATAGACATTGAGTCCTTGAAAAAATTATGAAAATTTATAAAGCCTTGATTTTCAGAAAATGAATAATAATGAAATACATTTCATAGAGGTTTCTTGTAAACTAAATAGAATAATGCATATGTATTTATAACACAATGCCTGTCATGAGGTAAAGTGCTCAAGAAATATGTCATTAATTTTATTGAAAATGTTCGCTAGTTTTTATTGACATAGTTTTATCTTAAATATTTGAAATAGATATAAACTTTTTAGTATTTCTATGGTGAACAGTAATTGGCTAGGTTACTGGGATGGTAGCTTCTCTCCTTCATGTTAGATTACCCTCAAATCATAATTACAAATCTTCTGTGGCATCTCCTAGATGTATCTATGCCAGTCCCTGTCTCCATTCCCAATACCTGATTGGCCAAAAACTTGAGCATCCTATTCAACCTGCAGTTGGTCTCATCTACCTTTTGAATCTATTCCCCACTAACTTTTAATACAATCCTTTTTTCCCAAAAGGCTGTTTTTTCATCTCCATCCTAGGATGCCACTGTTTCCAAGCAGATGTTTCAAATCCCTAAAAAAAAAAAATTAGTTCCGACCATGTGTAAATTTCTCTAGTATAGAAAAACATACAAATTATAACAGTGTAATTTGTGAATCTACTATATAACCATGTTACCAAATTTGAACAGAGAAAGAATTTGAAGAGAAAAAACCCTGAAAACAAACTCTGCTGATGATAAAACACATTCTCAGTTAAAATCTTAGTGATAAAACACATTCTCAGTTAAAATCTTAGTGATTAAGGATTAATACCTCATTGGGAGTATATTTTACTTAGGAAATAGAAGGATTCATCTAGGATGATGCTAAAATCATTTATGACATAAACAAGTTTTTAAAAAACCCTATATCTATAGTTATTTCAAAGGCATGAAAATCCATTCCAAATTTTAAAAATTAAAAATAAAATAATGTACTTACACCTATACCAGGACTAGAAGGACAATTTCTTGACATGAAGATGGATAACCATCCCAAACTAACACATTGTATATAGGCAAAGGGCACGACAGGGATGAGGGGGAGAGAGAAGCATTGCATTTAGGAACAAATGATACATGCTTAGCACCAACTCTTACAATTGCAATATGACATATAAATTAATGGAGAGTATAACCATCATAAGGGAGAAGAAATTTTTTTTTACATATGTAAAATTTCTTCATCTATTTGAAATACTCAGGAGAGTCAATAATAAAAATATATATACAGACAATTAAATTAACAGAAGAGTTTAATAGGAAAACTGACAACTAAAAATGAAATAAAAATTCAACAGATTTTCTAAAGTGAATTAGAGTATGCAATGGAGAAAATCCCATTCATACCTACTGAAAAGTGGAAAGGAGTGGGTAGATCCAAGAGCAAACAAATAAGTACATGCACATTCATTTTATCAGTCACCCTTTGCTAGCTTTAGGCTAGTTTTGTTACTTACCATTTGCTATTCTTACACTCTAGCTATATTTAAATCCTACAAAACTAGTTTATATTTTCTCTCTCTCTCTCTCTCTCTTTTTTTTTTTTTTTTTTTTTTTTTTTTTTTTTTTTACGCGGGACTCTCACTGTCGTGGCCTCTCCCTTTGCGGAGCACAGGCTCCGGACGTGCAGGCTCAGCGGCCATGGCTCACGGTACCAGCCGCTCCGCGGCATGTGGGATCCTCCCGGACCGGGGCATGAGCCCGTGTCCCCTGCATCGGCAGGCGGACTCTCAACCACTGTGCCACCAGGGAAGCCCTGTGTTTTCTCTTAACATGATGCAACTGTAGATAAAACAATGATGCTCTCAAAATCTTGCAAAAAGTGGATACACATCCGGCCACTCACCAGATCCACTTCTGGGGATGTTAATTTACCTTCAGCCAAGATCCCACTTGGACATACTGTAATCTAAAACCTGATTATAAAATTAAATACCACCACCATTATTCATCATTCTAAAAATAGTAGAGGAAGTAGAAAAAAAATAGGGAAGGATTGGTTAATACCTTCAAATACATACTTAAAATATGGACTTGTTTTAATTTCTAGAGCTATGTATTAGCCTGTTTTTGGTATTTGTGAATTCCTTTTCCTACCACTGTTTCCCTTTCTTCAGCTAGGGTACACAGAGTCTAGAAACTCAAGGAAGTGCACTTTTATCAATAAATGTGATGTGATCCCACTTTATATTCCACCTTTTGGAATTTACACCCTTAAAACACATTCCACACATAGTTCTTAGATATCCAATGTAAATTGTCAAGATTTTGTAATTATTCTGTACTTGTCTCCCTGGGAATGTTCTCTGATTCTGGCTATAGATCTGAAGTTAAAAAAGAGACAGTAAATATGAACCTTGAGGAAGATGGGCTTTCTTTTGCAAGAAACTGGTTCATATATGGGCAGTATAAGGTCTTTACCTCCAGAACGAGAAAATCACACCTGACAGGAGAAGACCTGCTTCTGTTGGAAAGGCAGAGGCTCAATGCAATTCGGAGATTCAAGGTTCTCAGAATTCTCTGAGTCCAGCCAGATGGCCCCCCTAATCTTTCCCACACCTCCCAAATCAATATCATAAGCTTTACATAGAAGACATGGGAGGCTATACATTCAACATGCTTTATGATTCTGCTACAGGAACAGTTAAGACTTGGGGCTTGTTTACCTATTTCCGTTCCACAGTTCAAGGATGTAAGAATTAAGTTTTACCAGAACTGCAGTTTTGGTAAGATGTAATTTTCTAAGAAAAGAACTAATTCTCAAATTTTTGAATGTAATGTTGTAATGATCAAACTTCTAAGTATCTTTCAGAATATTTATAGAAGTTATTGACCCCTTTTTCGTTGTTGATGAAGTTTGTTTGTGGTATTTTCTATGTAGATTAGACTTGCCAACTGTTTAATAATTATTCAGTCTATTGGAATATGGTCTCTCTTTCATTAATGTTCACTCTAACTTGATTATTTATTTCCTTCTTTAAGTTGCGGTTTACATTCTGGCATCTTGAAATAAATAAGATAATTGATTTTGGACTTTTTTCTTTTCTGATATATGCATTCACAATAACATTGTATACATTATAATAGCATCACAAAAGTTGATATGAAATATTTTCTTATAATTCAGATCATAATTTTTATTTCCATTTTTCTTTCTTATTTGATGAGTGAATATTACCTAATTTCTAAAATTTTGAGAGTTTTAAATAAAATAGCTGTTTGTCATTGATATCTAGTTTAATTATACTGTGATTAGAGAACATAGCTTACATAGTTTATTTCCTCTGGCATTTGTTGTTTCATGGGCCCAGCATATGATCAGTTTTGGTAAATGGTCCCTGTACCCATGTACGCTGATAAATACTATATATTTCTTGTGATATGGTGTTTTAAAAATTGTCAGTTAGGTTACATTTGTTGATAACAGTGTTAAAATTTCTGCTTACTAATTTTTTGTTTGCTTTTTTGTTGTATTACTGGAAAAGATTTGCTCAAATAACCCACTATGTGTTTTTTGTCTGTATCTCCATTTATTTTGGCAATTTTCACTTTCTCTACTTTGATGATATGTATTTAAGTATATATAACTTTAGAAGAGGTGTATCTTATATTTTGAAACTTTAATCACTTAGCATCTCACTTTATACTTTACAATCATGTCTTAAATTATATTTGTTTGAAATTAGAATATCTACATAAGCTCTTTTTCTCTCTCCTTGGATGAATCATCAATTTTTCTTTATGTGAAAATGGTTTGAAATTTGAAAATCTTTTCACCTCTGAAGGATATTCTTGCTGGATATATAATTCATCTCTTATCAGTCTGGGAAAATTCTTGAGCATTCTATCTTCACAAACTGCTTCTGGTTTTTTCCTGCTTCCTCTCATTTGGGACTGCAGCTATTTTTCCCACATGTTCAGCTCATTTCAGTGTTTTCTGTCAGTTTTTTTTTTTTTCCTGTGTGATTTTGTCTGAATTTTCATTGTATCTATTGTATCTGGACTTTATTGTTTCTAGAGCTCTGTTGAACTATATTTAGTCAGTCGTTAGATGTATCTGTTATTTCCTGGTTATTGTATAGGTATCTTTACTCTATTTATGTACACACCTAGACCCTTGACACAGCATGCATGTATGAGCTCTCAGTTCTCTAAGCTGAAAGTCCAGGTGGTTTTAATTGGATTCTCTTCTTAGGGTCTCATCGGGTCAAAATCAAAGTGCTCACCCTACTCGTCTCTCATCTGGAGGCTCTAGAGAAGGATCTGATTCCAAATTCATTCAGGTTCTGAGTCTAGTTGCTTGCACTTGGAGGACAGAGGTCCCCGTTTTCTTTCTGGCCATCAGATGGGGGCTTTCAACTCCTAAGTCACCCACATTCTTTGACATGTGGCCCCTTCCAACTTCAGAGGCAGGAACAGCAGGTTGAATCCCCCTCAGATTTGAATGGCTGTCTTCTGCTACTGACCATAAGAAAACTCTCTGTTTTAAACTGTCCATGTGATTAAACTAGTCCCACCTTGTTAATCTTCTTATTGTAACATGGGCTAATTAGTAATTTAATTACATTCCTTTGCCATGTAACCTAACATAATCACAGGAATAATGCAAGATGGAAAATGTCATGGAGCCCTCTAGAATTCTGCCTATCACAGTTCATGTCAGATACAAAATATCCATTTGAAGTTTTCTCTGAATTCTCCAAATTTTGTTTTACTTTTTAAACATGTTTATTTATCATAGTCATTTAAAGAATGGGACTGATTACCCCAAGTGTGAACTATGTTATACATCTGTCTCTGTTGCTTCACTTTTTCCCCCCATACTTGGTTATCTTTATTGAATGCCTGTCACTGTGTATGAAAAATTGTAGATTTAGTTTGAGACACTGGATGACTTTATCTTCCTCCACAGAGGACTTATTTATTTATTTATTTTTATTTTAGCAGACATTACAGCTAGCAAAAATCATCTGAGATTGAGCTGATGTGACGAGAGATTTAAATCTTTAAAAGGATTCTTCTCATTACGATTTATCTAATTCCTTTTTTAGGATTACACTTTATAGCCTGTGATATTTATCAACCACTTCCTACTTGGTGGACCTGAGATTCAAATCTCATTCTTTCCTTTAGAGACTGCTCAGGGCCCTACTCTGCTTTTTCAGTTGCTCTCAAGCTATTTTCTGCTCAGCTTTTCCAACTCACATCCATAGTTTTAGAATTATTAAATGCATCAAGCCACAAAGTATTATGAAATATTAGGCTCCCCTCTCTTGGCTGATCTTCTCTTCCTGATTTGAATGTCTCTGGTCCTCATTGTTTTGATAGTTATCTGATGTCTCAGACAGATGGGCTTAAAAAAAAAATCAAGATTATAGTTGATTTTATTTTAATTAACTTTATTGAGGTAAAATTTACAAACAATACAATGTACACATTTTAATTGTGAAGATCAATGTGATTTGACAAGTGAATATACCCAATGTAATCATCACCGCAAAATTAAGACATAAAGCATTTCTATCACCCAAAAGATGCCCTTGTGACATTTCCCAGTTGTTCTCCAACTCCACTCCAGAATGATATTGATCAACTGACCATCACTATGGATCTGTCATTACAGAGTTTGACATGAAGGTAATTATACAATATGATTTTGTTTTGCCTTTGTTGTTCTGACTTCTTACTTCAAAATAATATTTTTTTGGAAATTCATTCATGTTGCTACACATATCAGAAATGTGTTTCTTTTTATTACTGAGTATTATTCCATTATATGAAAGAGTTTATGCATTTACCTAGAGACAAATATTTGCATTGTTCCAATTTTTTAATATTATGAAATAAATTGCTTTAAACATTTTTGTACAAGGTTTTGTGGACATATGTTTTACTTTATCTTGAGTGAATATCTAGGAGTGGTGGTACTGGGCCTTAACATAAGTGATTATTTAGCATAATAGAAATGATAAACTGATTATCAAGTAGTTCTATCATTTTACATTTCCCACAACAATGTATAAGAGTTGCGGTTCCTCTATATCCTTGTCTACACTTAGTATTGTCATTATCTTAAATTGTAGCCATCCTAGTAAGTGTGTAATGACATCTCATTGTGGCTTTAGCTTGCATTTCTCTTAAGAATAAAGATGTTGAGCATTTTCCCATGCTCATTGGCCATTTGCACACATTCTTTGCAACAATATATATGCAAATCATTGCCATATTTAATTGGGTTTTTATTCAAATATTGAGTTGTAATGATTCTTTAAACATTCTAGATACGTCTCCTTTTTCATATATACATATATATGAATATATGAATATTTTCTTCTAGTGAGCATCCTTGCTTTTTTCATTTGAATGATGTATTTTGAAAGCCAACTTTTAAAATTTTAATAAAATGAAATTTATCAATTTTTTTCCTTGTGCTTTTGTTTCTTATCTAAGAAATTATTGCCTACTTAAAGTATGCAAAGATATTCTGTCATGTTTTCTCCAGAATTTTTTCCAGTTTTATATTTTCCACCTGGGACTATAAACTATTTAAAGTTAATTGTCAAGTAGAGTGTGTGGTAATGCTTAAGGTTGTTTTTCCAGGTAGATATTGAGTTATCCATCACTATTGGCTGAAAAAGACAGTCCTTTTTCCTCATCGAATTATATTGGCATCACTATCAAAAATGACAATATATTTGGGTCTATTTCTGGACTCTCTATTCTATTCATTAATATATATGTCTATTCTTACACCAATACCGCACACTATTGATTACCTCAGCTTTGTAGTAAGTCTTGATTAGATAGTGTCAGTCTTCAAATTTTGTTTGTTTTCAGAATTATGTTGGCTATTCTAGGTGCTTTGCATTCCCAAGTAATTTTCAGAATCAGCTTGTCAATTGCTACCCCCCTAAAAAAAAAAAAAGCTGTATGGCACTTTGATTAAAATTGTGTTGAATTTATGGATAAATTTTGGAAGAATGGTTATTAGATTATATTAATATAATATTCTCCTAATCAAGAAATTTTATATATCACTCCAATATTTAGATCCTCTTTCATTTTTCTTTGGAGTAGTTTGTAATTCTCACTGTACAATTATGTATTTGTTTATGACACCTTGTCTGATAGTCTTTCCCTGACAATTTGTAATAAACACCACCTCACTCACTATCTCTCATTACCCTGTTTTATATTTCTTCATAGAACTTATCATTGTCTGGTATGTCATATATCATTTTGTGTTTTTTTCATGGCCCACCTTCCTTAATGAAAGCAAGATCCATGAAGACAGTGGAGCTAGTATTTTCCTCGTTACTGCTCTATCACCAGTGCATGGTTCGTTTTTGACCAATTTCTTTGACCAAACATTCATCAAAGAAATGAAACAGGGGCCTCCCTGGTGGTGCAGTGGTTGAGAGTCCGCCTGCCGATGCAGGGGACACAGGTTCGTGCCCCAGTCCAGGAAGATCCCACATGCCACGGAGCGGCTAGGCCCCTGAGCCATGGCTGCTGAGCCTGCGCGTCTGGAGCCTGTGCTCCGCGACGGGAGAGGCCACAATGGTGAGAGGACCGCGTACGGAAAAAAAAAAAAAAAAAAAAAAAAGAAACAGAAGCATCCCCACTCTAGATACACTATGGTTTGTCTGCCTACAGAAAAACTTCCTTGTTCCATACCTTTTGTCATGGACTTATTTTTTCTTTCCAACTTGGTCTTGGTTATCTCATTTCTGTCTTACACTTACATGTTTCTGTGATCCATCATTTCCTCCATCTTGATTAGACTTTTGTAAATAAATATTTTCAGTGAGGCTTTCCAGGGAGAGTCTCTCTAAATTTTCCTTTTGAAGGCTGGTTTCATTTATTTTATCACTGAAGAGTAGGAAAGAATAAGGTTTAAGATTCCTTCCAATTATTTATTATACATATCCATGTTTGTTTTCTACAGGAGCAAATTGGAATGCTTGGCTTTTTAGTATATGCTAAAAGATCTCTTCTTTTCCATGTTCTAAAATGAGGTCTTCAGAGCCCACCTCTTTTAGAGATAGTGTGGTGTAGAAACACTACAGATGGACACTTTGTGATAGAATCTTAGCTCAGCTAACATCTATAACTTGGCCATCCTGTGCCTTACTTCATTCAAGCTGTAACAAAGTACATAACTCATGGGTTTATTGCATTGGACCTAATTTAATAGATTAGATTATGTGTGTGTAAAATACACACACACACACACACACACACACACACACACACATCCTTCACTTAGAGTAGTGTCTGATATGTCTCCAGAACTTTCAGTTCAATACCACAATTTCAAGTGCACATATCCTGAATAAGGTACAATAAATAGAATAAAAGCACATAAAACTAATTGGAGAATTTTTGGCATTCATTTGGATCATATGATAAATATAGGCTATCTCTTCATAAAAGATTATGTATTTAATAAAGTGAATAAAAAGATATTTAAAGATAATTCTAAGTTCTTATTTTTTCTTAACTCCTAATATATGACCATTATGAAAGTAAGAACGGAAGCAATTGTTAATAACATTTTAATTTGTTTTTCATATTATTAATTAATTCTACTTACACCAGGTGCAAAATCTACCCAGACAATGCTTTGCTCAGAAAATATGGTATTATAAACTTTGTCAAATTTGGGAATATTTTTGCAAGCCCCAAAAATAGCTCAGGATTAACTTATACTTTTGTTTTTAACCAGGCTCTTACTCTTCAAAAAAAAATAAGTTAAAATAAAACATAAATTACTAGTATTTTTATTTTTTCAGTATATAAAATGCAATGGGCAGGATAATAGAATTTAGTCATATAATGAAGAGGTGACTCGGTGACTACAAGGCCTCGTTTTCTGTGTGCACACTTTAGAGTTATGTAGAAAAGATTTAGAATAAATGTAAAAGGATATTTTATTGGCTCTTAACCTCAGTGATGTCATCCATGTATTTGTAAAACTGATAATATTGTAGAGAAAGTATAACATGAAGGACCAAGGAAATATGCTCAGCTTCTGACATTGTCTTCTTCTTAAGCTGTATTTCCTTTCTTTTATAGAAATTGAGTTGAAATAATGCTTCTAAAATATCTTCCTATATTAAAATTTTCATCAAGACTTCATCAAGAAGTTTTTGGAAGGGATTCTATTATTTCACATACCCACTAAACATTAATTGAGAACTAGAATGTAAATTCTACCTGGGCAAGCATTTTTGTTTATTTTATTCAGTTTTATATCCTGAAAGCCCAGCACAGATGCTGACATTAAAAAAAATACTCAATAAATATTTGTTGAATAAAGGATGAGGGAACTGACCTAATAAAATTCAAATATTAAATATTAACTGAGAAAAATAACAAAATAAAAATTGGTATTATCATGGGGCCCTCATGCTCTAAAAATCTGGAGACTGCTGAATTCTGGTCTAATGAATTACAGGCTTTTTATGGGCCTCTGGAAAATTGTGTCTTCTTAGCCAGATACATATTACTTCAAACTTAAGTTAAAGAGGAAAAGTTTATACATATGATTTTGTGTATGCATTTTCTTAGCATCTAAAAATAAAAACAGCCTTCTGGCACTTGACAAATACTATCAAAGTGAATAAATTGGGAATTAATCACATGTGGTCATTAGGGCTTGATGTTTGCTCATCTATGCTGAGACTGAAATCAATCAAATGAACTAGCCTGTGTACAAAATGTCAGTTGATTCTGGGCTTGCAAACAATAAAGCTAATAAAATTACTTTTATTGAGCCCAGATATTAAATTAATAAAATACATTGGGAGGGGTTTTTTAAAAATCAGTTTTATTTCCATGCTCACTTTTTAACTAAATAAAATTAACTACAGGCTTTGCTTTTATTCTTTCTTTTTCCTGCTTGTTTTGTTGTTCACCTTGATACATTGATATTCTTACTGCTTGATCTATTGTAATAACCTTTTAATAAGTTTCCCTGTCTTGAGTGTCTCATCCATTTAATTTACATCAAATGGATGGCACTACCTCTGTCTCCTCCCCATCACATAAAGAACAAAGTCCAAATTCTCTCCCTTCAAGAAATGATCCCTGCTGCTTCTACCTGCCTCTTAAATGTATTACAAACACAGGCATTTCTCTCCATCACTACTGCCAACATCTTCGCTCAGCCTTCCTCCTCCTTCATTGCAGTAGAAACCTCCACAACTCTGCTCTACTCTTGCTGTCCTCTACTTATGTCATATGGTCACTGGAGTCAATTTGCTATTAGATCCATTGTCAACATTTTCTATGCTGATCTTTATCACAGGGAACTATTTCCTAGGCTTCATTCTTCCTGGTTGGTTTCACAGTAGGTTATGAAAATGGAAATGTAATTCCAGCTTCCATCCAATTGTCACTTCCTC
>NW_006784423.1:3072909-3106955 GCF_000442215.2 Lipotes vexillifer | reverse complement strand
CCCTCTGGGCCCCCAGTTAACACCAGGAATGCCAGCCATGGCTTTCTCTTGCATCAGGAGCTCTGTCTCACCACCTGTTCCCTGTATCCTTTCAGCCTAATGGTAAATAGTGTCTTCCAACTGCACCAAACCTATAGGTTGCCTCACTATCCCCTTTATGCTTTCCTCATTCTTCTTTAACACTATCAATTTTCAGTAATAAATGCTTCAGTTGGAAGCATCTGAAGTTTTTTGTTTGTTTGTTTGTTTGTTTGTTTGTTTTTCAGACTGAGCCTTGATTGACATATGCATCTTCCCATTATACATGGGATGAAATTCAGTGGGCTTTACCATAGCCTGTGAGGCCCTCTGTGACCTGTTTCTTGCTGACACCAGTGGCCCCATCTCTACCCTCCTTTTTCTCACTGTAAATTAACTTTAATAATACCCTATTCCTGCTCCTGGGAACACTTTTGCTTCCACTGAATCTAGGAAAACCCTACTCATCTTTTAATTCTAAACGTGAATACAATTCTTTATGAAAACCTTCACTGACCTACAAAAGTTATGTTTTTCCTTGTGTACCTTAGATTGCTATCAACTATTTGATTGCATAATGATTTGGTTAAATTACTATCTCCCTTACTAAGCCTCAAATACCAGGGATTGCATGTAGACCAAGAAACTAGCAGAGTGAATGATATACCAGTGACACTCAACAAATATTTGTTGAGCTGTCCTCACTTGTACAACTTTAAAAATTACTGTGTACTAGGTACTATGGATACAAAGAATCCATATCCTGGTGGGGAAGAGAAACAAAGACATATGATTGTGATAAATAACGTGCTAAGTGCCATGTGGGAGTGATATAAATACAGAGTGATATGGGAAAATCATAGAGCTGACTCTAGCATGGACCGGGGAAAGGAAGTTGTTGAAAATCCAGAAATAGCAAAATTAAAACCATGAAATTAATAAATATTTATTTAGTAACAGTTTATTGTGCATATAAGAACAGTTCATAAACTGGAAGCTTCCCAATTCAAAGACTGATATGAAGCTCAAGGGCATGAAGTTACAGGATAGCTCATAAAGTGAAAATGGATCAAGACAAGAAGCCTGTGAGAGGGCTTCCCTGGTGGCGCAGTGGTTGGGAGTCCTCCTGACGATGCAGGGGACACGGGTTTGTGCCTCGGTCCGGGAAGATCCCACATGCTGTGGAGCAGTTGGGCCCGTGAGCCACGGCCGCTGAGACTGCACGTCTGGAGCCTGTGCTCCACAACAGGAGAGGCCACAACAGTGAGAGGCCCGTGTACCACACACACAAAAAAAACCTGTGAGAGATGCCAGGGGTGTGCGTGCAAGGAGCTGCTTCTGGGCTTTCCCTGTCCTGCTCTGAACCTAAATTCTAGTATCTTTGTGACTAAAGGAAGGTAGTTCACAACATACATCTAAAAATAAGCATGATACAATCTTAGGTTTTTAAACTGCAAACACCTTTATTTCATACAGTTTCCCAGCTTCAGAAGCCTGAATTTTGAGGCTCTGCCTCCACCTTGTACTCACTGTACTTAAGGCGTGATGACGTCGTCCCTGAGCAAGCATTTCCGGGTCAAACGACATTGACTATTTGCATCTGATTTTAAGCAGCCTTTTTGCTCTATGAAATCCATTTACTAACGGAATGATCATCCACAGTACTGGGGGAGGGAAATTCAAGCAGCTATTTTTCTCATTTCCTCTGGACCTCAACAAGAATAAGTTTCTGAGGGTGAAAGGGCAAAGTATAAACCACACCTCACAAGGAGAAAAACAAGTGTGCATCTCCGTGTGTCTCTGCACCTCAGGGATAAGAAACTTAAACACTCCCTCTTACTATTCTTGAATGTGGCTGGTGAGAGTCCTTCTCAGATGGCTGCTGTCAGGCTCAGGGGACCACAGGGCCAGAGCCCCTTGGGGATTTCAAGCTAGAGACTCAGCCATTTTCGCCAGCTGTATGAGATTGAATAGGGCCACCCTGAACAGTGACTTTTCTTCCACCTCCGTAGGAGACAATCAAGCACAGGGCGTATTTGGCCTCATGAGTGCCCTTCTCTCTTGATTCCCCATGTGGCCAGCTGCTTCAAGTGCTTCTCATGCCAGCTCTCACATCAGTTAAGCTGAGGTTCCTCAATTTGTCTCAGGTAGCTGAGGGTGTGGGGTGTTTTAGTTGGGACTAAGCTCTGGTTCCCATATGGGGACAAGAATATTATTACACTTCAGCCCACTAAAAAAAGCCTAAGTGGGGAAGTAAAAGCTTTGCAGGTGTTCTCCCTAATAGACCCAAACATTGCAGCTTGTGTATACTTTTATTTGCACAGTGTTTTTCTCTGTCTGCATGTTTAGAATAAGACTAGTGTAAAGCACTGCTGTTTAATTACTAGCAGGGCCAAAGGTTTCATTTTAATTCAGGATTATTTAAATAAAAACATTATGTATAAATGAAGTGCTGTTTTCTGTCCAAACATGTAAGAATGCTGCTTCTAGCTGAGATCCAATGCTGTTACAGAAGAATTAAATGTTGTTTCTGTCTTTGTGTTGGATTTTTTTAGAATTGGGATTTCTATTAAACCAATCATTACTTTAATCATGCCCAATTTTAAGATAAAATAAAGCAGTGAAACACTCTTATATAGGAGTATTTCATTTACACCAATACTGATTTTCTTATACACTAGCAAGATGTCAATATTATTGTTTTTCCATCTGGTTGATAAAATCCTGTGATTGTCATCATAATTATTATCATGATGAAAATGTACATTAACATCACCCTATACACATTACTTGTTACTTTTTGAAGCATTTGTACATTCATTTTTAATCAGCAAATATTTATTGAGAGGCTACTTTGTTCTGAGCACTGTGCTTTAGATGTCAGGGGTTGCAGTCAATTTGGAAAAAGACTTGAAATACTTACAGGGCAATATCAGACTGTGATATTTTATCTATATACTTATCTATGTAATTATGTACTGCCTCTTTACCAAAAGCATTGAGGCAGCTTACCAGATAATGTCATGAAAATTGTCACAGCTTTTCCAGATCTGTATCTTCATTCAGAACATTTAAAAGTCCAAGAAAATAATCCATAAGCCTTTTCTTTTTCAAACGTAGTGTGTAGGTTCTTGAATGAGGGAAAGGCCAAAAAAAAGTACCAAATGCTCCTCAAAATATTCTCATTTTAGTAATCATTCATCTACTCCATGATTGATTAAAGAAACATTTATGGTTGACCAGATGACCAATGTGAAGAAACAACAAGACAATCGTAAAGTCACTCAACTAACAGGTGGTTGGTTAGAATGATTAGTTGGAGCCTTCTTTTCTTGTATTGGCTAAGATGACCAAATTTTATTATGAAAAATTTAGCAAAGATGGAGTGCATTGAATCATTAACCCATGTTGGAACACATGCATCTTAGGGAAGAATTGAAGACAAAGAAGTTTGCAATTCTCTAAGAAGTGTCCTCCAAAAGGGGGATTATATGCCATCCTCATGGAAAAGCAATTCATCCATTTACCTTTAAGCACATAAAATTTTAGGTATCTCCACATGTGTATGAGAGGTAGTGATTAATATTTTGTAGATTCTATGGAAGATATATCTACAATTAATTAATCAACGTGATAGTGGAGACTTTGTTAGATTTCCCAACTTTCCCCCCTTCTTTTCTCCACTTTCCTACTTGTGTCTCTAGTGAAGTTCTCCTGTACTTAGTGTGGAGGTCCCTTCCTAACGATGTTCATGTTTTCATAGGGAACAGTGCACTCATGAAAGATGACTAACTTAAGATATTACATTTTAAGCCTTCAAATTTATCTTTTGATGTGAAAAACATCTAGAATGTCTAAATATCATAATAATGGGCTGTCTGTTCTTCACACTCATAAGACTGGGTTTTTCATTTGTTTTTTAGAAATCTAAAGGGTATAATGTATAAAGAAAAATATTAAAGGCAAAGTTGAAAAATAAATATAACTGCAGCTGAAAACTGTCATGCTTAATTTTCTTCAAAGCATTTTGTTTAGTGGTTCTTATTTGTACTAGTAAAATTTTAAAAAAGCACTTCATTTTTCTGCTGATATTGATTTGGTAGAGATTTTAAGTCTCCTAAATATTGTCTTCCTACGATTATTATATTAGTCAATAGTAGTAACAGTAATGATAAAATCAACATTATTCATTTAGTTGAAAATGAAGTTTAAATAAAATAATTTGACATACCATTTGGAAAAATTCTGTTTTATTAAGCATTTGTGGACATTCAAATTTTCTTTTATTCACTTTTTCAGAGATTCTTTATTTCAAACTCAGATCTTTCCACAAATAACTAAAATTATTCAAAATTACTTTCAAAATAACTTTGAACAGCACATGTGGGAGCAGAATAGTTTTTGGATAATGACAGGGATGAGCCTTTTCTCAGAACTCAAGCTGATAAATTAGATATGTTTAAGGAATGAAAACTTTTAGCTAGTGTTTTTCTCTCCACCTTGCCTTACATACCTCAACACAGCCCTCCTTTCCCTGAGGGCATAACTTGGGAATAGACATAGGATATTGTATTTTCTGAAGATGCACAGCAGAGTGTTAGAGAAAGTGTGGCTTGGTGGCAGATTGCTGGATAAATAGACAAGGCATTCAGGCATCTAGTTTTAATCCCTTCCTCTCTGCATGATACTTGACTGTGATCATGAAACTGAATTGTTTGAATCACATGAGCTTATCTTTAAAAAAGAAAGAGGAATATCTGGCAAAGGCAGGATGAACAACAATTTGTGATTCAAATTTAACTACCTAATCTTAATGGTCTGTTTTGACATTATATAAAACTCTTACTTTGAAGATTTTGTACTTATCATCCATCTTGTTTCCTTGTTTGAGGAAACATAGTTAAATTCTTTATCATTCTAACCCATAAAGTTATAAGAAGAAACACTTCCAGCCAAAACACTTGCCTTCATAGCTCAAAGGTATTTCTGTACAAGCAAATGAAGTTAGTGTCTTTCATGTGGAAGAGAAACCAGCAAATGTATGAAGAGGTCAGTTGGACTTTATATCCATTTTAGGGCTGATGCAGCTCATTCTTCTCTCACAGAATCTGGCAGTTCCCAGATTCTGATAATACAATGTACTCTGCATATATTACTTTTCATCTTAAAAATTCCCCAAATTAGGAAAATACTCATTCAAATAACAATATAAACACATTTCCTTATTAAACTAAAATGCTTAGGTTAACTTTTGGCATTTATCTGGGTATAATTGCAAGTGGAATATATTAGAATTAAACCCTAGAGACAAAAATGAAATGGATTTTTAAGCATAGACTATCAAATATTATTTCTCTTTTTTTTAAAGCTTATAACTAAAATAATAGGTTTTAGAGGCTGTCACTTTCGCTAACAACTTATAGTTTTTATTTTTCTGTTGGTCTTCATACCTTGACTCATGGTTATAATGATCTACAAACCCTAATTTCCACCCACAAAAGGCATTACAGAAAAATGCTAAATGACTAAAAGAACAAAATTGGACCTACCACTTGTATTTACTGTAATAATTCCTTCACTATTATAGATAATTAGCATTAATGCTATAACAAGTGTTCAGTTTGAGTTGCTTCATACAAAACCACAGTCACTCAAAGTTATTGATCTCTTAGGAATTAAGGTGTTGTCCTTGGGTCACAGTCTAAGAGTCATTGAGAAAGGATTGAGTATTCCTTAAATTACATTCAGAACACATGTTCATTATTCATTTTAGCCAAAATTTTCAATATCTGACTTTGAAAATATGTTTCCTTCTTCATTTTCTCTTTCAGAAATCTCAAGTATCTAGTAATTGTCATTGGAAATGGTGATTATGAATTTAAATAAATATACATTATTCCTTTTGTCTGTGAGAAGGAAGTTGCAATATTCAATAATAGTAAGATTTAAAATACAGAATGATGAGAGTATTGTTTTTATTCTACCTATAAAATGGGATCCCAGTTTAACAGGCTCCTTCTTTTGTGTTTGCAGTGACTGTTTCACATAGACACTGACCCCACGGAGAGACATGAGTACATAGAAGTCATAGTGGTAATTGCGGGAATCGTTTTCAGATTCAAGGAATAAAGAGCCAGTTAAAACGGAGGAATGATAACGGAGGAATGATGTCTTCTTTAGGACATTAGTAATGTAGAAATTCAGAGTTCTATTTGAATTAAAATGACCTCTGTGGAATAAAAAAATAAATCTAGTACTTGGCACATATGCTTAGCACACAGTAGGCACTCAGTAAAGCTTCTCAATGAATAAGCAAGTGAACAAGTGTGCTCATAACCATTAAGTTCCAGAGGTTTCCTCAGTTTCTCCAATGTCCTTGCCAGTCTTTGGTTTCTGGTAGAACTTACCTACTCTGTTTCCACTTCCTGGGACCGTCTGACTTACCACACTTCACCAGACCTTTCTCCACTCATACCACATTATGTTGAAATTAACTTTTTACATAATGGTCACCTCTGTTATACTGTTTAAGTTCTCTGAAAGCAGAGCCAAGGCCTTCTTTTTCATTGGGTTCCTGCCTAACTGCTCCCTCTCCCTCCTCCTCCTTTGCTGACTTCTTATCCAGTCTCATTACAGCCATCTGAAGCACTCATTTCAAACCCAAATTATATTGTATTATCACTTTATTAAAATGATTAAAAGGCCTCCCACCGCACATACGAGAACACCTAAACTATTCCATTATCTGATGTTTGTCTCCTCACAGTCTTTGTGTACTTCCCTCCTTTTTGTCCAATGTGCTTCAATCTTACTACTTTTCTTTCAGTTCCTTCAGTAAGTCCAATTCTTTTCTATTTCAGTTCCTCCTCTCCCTGGAATGCCTTGCCTTACTCCCAGCTCGGCATACTATGACAGCTCAGCCTTAAGATCTCAGTTAAAATATTAACTGTTCATGGGAGTCTTTTCTTATTTTTCCTATTTTAATAAGCCGATCTTCTATGCACTGTGTTTTTCTTCATATGAATGGTTGGAATTTATAATTAGATATTTATTTGTGTGAACTTCCTGGAGTCAGGGTCCATGTCTGTTCTAATCATCATAATAAAATTAACCTTCATCATGGTAGCTGGCACATAGTATATTCTTATTAAATATTTATTCAATAAATGAATGCATCTTTGTTTTGATTCTAATTATGAACATTCTGAAGGAAAGAAGAAGAGACTAAAAGATGTGGGGAAAAGAACAGTTGATGAACAGTTTTAGAACACATAATAAGAACTTGACTTTGAATGATAACATAATTGCTGGAAAGGTGGAAACAGGAAGTTTAAGTTTGTGGATGCCTGATTGAATCAAAAAGATGGAAGCGAAGCATCACTCCATACACTCCACATAAGAACCTCTTAAATTATATTTGCCTATTTTAATGTCCACAGAATATTCTTATGTGAAACAGCCTTGAAAATAATGCACTGGAGGCAGCAGGGGTCTCAGGAGGCTGACTGGGAAATCAGATAGATGCCTTCTTACCTCCATAAACGTTCAAGGGACCAATGAAATAGTTATTGAGTGTAACCAGAAGTTTTAACTTTGTAAACAATAGCATATACATGCAACAAAGACTCTCAGGAGTTTACTCGTTTATTAGTTTTTCACCTTACTGAAAAATGATCAATATGATAGCTTTTGACGGTGTTGAAAAAGTAAAAAAGGAATTGCTGGGATCTGCTTCTTCTGTCATTTTGTTCTACCGTGTGTCAGACCCAAGTTAACTCTACAGAATTTTTATTGTTCCCTTCAAAATGCTCAAGATAAATTACAACAGGAGAGATATTAGTATAGTTTGTTACTTATAAAAGATATGAACAAAGTGAAAAATATCCTTCCATCATAATCAAAAAATTATTGACTCTTTTTTGTACCAAATACTATTCTGAAATCCCTTTAAAGCTCCATTCATTACCCATTCCACTTGAAGGAAGGCAGGATAAGTAAGTTAATAAAGATAAAACTCAAGCCAATAAACATGAGTATATTTTTAGCAGATGGCATAGGTATAAAATTTAAGTTGTTAGGAAGGGTAAAGAGATAACATGTTTTATGTATATTCGATCTACTTATTTTATTCCTATTTCCTATTAAGTTGCACAATTCTCAGTTTTCTGGACTGCATAAACTCCTAAAAACAAACAAACCAAAAAACACCTGCTGCCTGTTACCATAGTGCTACTGTATATATTAAGAATTCTCTACAAATCCTGACATTGTGTGACTCACATGCAGTGCAGTTAAACATGGGGAAGACCAAATGTCTGAGTTAGTCATCTAGATCTCCTGGTTCCTCATCATTTGTGTGTGTGTGTTTGTGTGTTTTTCCTGCAAACCTCATTCTTGAGAAAGGAAGAGTTTACTGTCACTCCCTCGACTCCATACTTGAAGTATAGCTTTTGTTCAATAAGGGACTGAACTTTCTTTTGAAGGTGCAGTGGCCAGCTGAGTAGAATGGCTTCCCCACTGGCCAAAACTGAAAATAGAGCTTTAGAGGCATCAGGCTTCCATCAATGTCAGCCATCAATTTGTGTCCACTCAAGTTCAGATCATTAACTCAGTGAGAAAATTGCCGGATTTAGAAAGAATCTGAATGACAGTCTTAATCTCTCAAGGCAAACTATTTCCAGTGTTTTATAATACTTTATAAATATATAATACTTTATATATATAATATATATATAATATATAATATTTTATAAATTTATAATACTTTATAAATATATAATACTTTATAATATCCATCACTGTGTACGGTTTGCTTCCAAAGTATCACTCATTATTATAAAGCTTTGACTGCTACTAGCCCACCACTATTCCCAATCTTTGCCCTCTATCCAGTGATCTGCATTTAAGTATCATAGATTCTCTTTAAGAATCTAGTGAGAGCTCTTTTCCCTTCAAAATGCACACATACAATCATAAATTCATGAACATACACACACATGCACACACACACAAATACTGCATATATTTCAAATATGCCAAAATCTGTCTGTGCATCCCAAGTTTAGAATTTCTTCTTTAACCCTTTGATTTTACTTTAGTGTCAAAAACAAACCAAAATTTATCCTTTTCTTAATATTTTGATAAACCTCTGGTTATTGTCCCAGTTTTATGTTCCTGACACTGATTCCCACAATTGTACCATCTAATACTTACCCTGAGGAAAATTGTCATTTCCCTGAACACAAGCAAAGAAGCCAGATAACATTGCTTTTAGTGGAGGATGGAAACCATTTTGTGAAGGGCAAGTAAACACCTTTGCTGATACCTGAAGATGTTTTCCACTTGCTGCGAGTGAGTAAAGATCAACCTCCAAGCCTTGAGTCACCTTGATGATCTCAAAGGAAAAGTGCTCTAGCCAAAAGTACACATTACATTTCCTTGTTTTCTGTGGATTCCACAAGACCAGGCTGGAAGATTTAAGTATGACTATACAGAAAGCGAAGAGAAAGCCAAAACAAAATAAACAAAAGGTAACATGCACATAGGAAAAAGCCCACTTCTTACAACACAATGATATTATATATGCCGATAATGTTCATGATGGTAGACATCCATCTGTCTTATTTCCCACAGTGGTCCAATGTCTACACCAGGACATGTTGCTAGTAGGAGCACAGTAAATATTTATTGAATAACTGAATATACAATAGCTTACTTTTCATTTGATTTCTTGCCTAGGTCCTAGTCTATTTCTGTCCAGTAGAGGAAAGTTCTCCATTTCAGCTCTCAAGCATGACTACGTTCTGTTTAGCTCAGATCTAGGAAAGGGAGTGAGAGAGCCAACTTCACTACCTGCCTGTATCTTACTTTCTAGCTTCAGTTTCAACCTCTCTCCTGAATATTTGACACCAGAAATTCTCTCAGAAATCCTCACCCTTTGCCCCCACTTCTTAAAATAATAGTAATCTGCACCAAAGTCTTAAAAAAACACTCATAATAACCCATAGCTCAATAAATCTAAAACTACCAGAAAGTGGGTTAATTGCACTAGGTTCCACTCAGTGGACATGTTGTTTTAATATCTCTACTTAAGAACAGGTCTTCGGATTCTTAATATAGCTCTTGTGTTTTGTTTGTATTTGTTTTCCTACGGCAAATTAAAAAATGATCAGCTTATTTAATCAGCAGAGGAGTGTCAAATGAATTACAAGAAAATTAGCAGAATAGTTGAAATAGCTGAAATAAAAAATGGGGAAAACTGAAATATCAAATATTACTGGTAAGACTATAAATTGATACAATCAGTTAGGCAAATTATTTGGCAGTATCTATTAAAACCTTAACATATTAATACTCTATGGACAAGCAATTCTAATCCCAGATATGGGCCTAATAGAAAAGTATAAAAGTATTCACAATGAAAAAATGTGAAAATATTGCATAGCGGCTTTATTCTACAATAGTCAAAAATAGATGCAACCCAAATATTCATCAACAGTAGAATGGACAGATAAATTGCAGTGAATTCACACAATAAAATCCTACATAGCAATGAAAATGGACAAATCTTGTGCTACTTGCAATAACTCAGAGGGAACTCTGGTGAAGAATTATAAGACATAGTGAGTACATACTGCATGATCCCAGGGGATCAGTGGGCTTTATTGATATTAAAAATGCATATATAACATCTCCCTAAATAAATGCATACCTTTCAAAGAAAGGAATCAAATTTTCCTTGTTTAAATATATCCACCTTGACTTTGACTTTTGGGAAGATGGAGTAGAGATATTTTAAGTACAGCTAAAATCCAAACATTATATGTAAAACAAACATAAGAAAACTAAAAGGTGGAGAGAATAAAGCATACTGTCTAGTGATCTGAGGACCAGAGAAAAGTCTTAGTGGTCAAAGTCCCTGAATTTTCTTTTTGCTGCATATATGCCAGACATGGAGGTGAGGTGCCAATGACCCTGAAATAACAGCACAGACAAAAATGTCCCAACAAAAGCCAACTCTTTATTTAATGAAAGGACCAGGAAGGGGGAAGACTAGCAAGACAAAAAAAAAAAAAAAAATCTAACATTTGTTATCATCAGAGTTCCAGAAGGAAAAGAATTTAGGACTGAAAAGTACTTGAGTGAATGACTGTAAACTTCTCTCAAATTTGCCAAGACAAATAAACATGTATATTTAAGTAGCTGAAGAAATCCAAAATGGGATCCATACCAAGACACATCATAATTAAACTTCTGAAAACTAAAGACAAAGAAAAAATCTTGAAAGCAGCCAGAGAAAAACATCTTATCTGTAAGAGAAAAACTGTTAGAATTACAATAGATTTCCCATCAGAAACCATGGAGGGCATGAGGAAGTGACATACTATTTCTAAGGCGCCAAAAGCAAAGAACTGTCAACCCAAATGCTATACCCAGCAAAAATACCTTCATGAATGAAGGGAAAATCAAAACAATATCAAATGAAGGGAAACTAAGAGAATATGCTGACAGAAGACATACCCTAAAATGACTACAGGATGTCCTATAAACAGTAAAGAAATGATTTTAGAAAAGGAACATTGGAACACTAAGAAGATGAGAGAAAACAGTGAACCAAAAAATATGGGGAAATACATTAGATTTTCTTTCTCTTGAGTTTTCTAAATTATATTTTATGATTGAAGTGAAAATCATAACATTGTCTGACATAGTCCTAAATGTATGTAGAGGACATATTTAAGACAATTAAAATGTCAACAGCAGAGAGTAAAGAAGCATAAAGTGAGATAAAGTTTTTCTACCACACACAAACTGCTAAAATAATGATGCTGGTAGATTATGATGAAGTTCGTATGTTTAATACAGGGAAACCACTAAAAACAGCTATTCAAAGAGCTACAATAAAAAATACAATAGGTAAATCAGAATAGAGTTCTAAAAATTATTCAAGAAACCCAACCAGAGGTATGGAAAAAAACAGGGAAACAAATATCAGAGAGAAGAAACAAACAAACAAACAAAACCCAAAAAATAAAATGGCAGACTTCAGCCCTAAAATGTAAATAATTATATTAAATTTAAATGCTTTCAATACACCAACTCAGATGCAGATATTAGAGAAGTTGATAAAATATATTACTCAGCTATATAATGTATGTAAAATTCATTAAAAATATAATGTTATAATCAGATTGGATTAACAAGATGAAAAAAGATACCATGAATGTTCTAAATAAATGGAAAGATATACCATTTTCGTATTCATCATAAGACTCAACATAGTAAAGATGTCAACTCTCCCCAAATTAATATGCAATTTTAATGCAATTCCTTAGATAAAATACATATGAGTATACAATTTATGTGGAAAAGGAGTAGACTAGCCAATACAATTTTAAAAAATAATAATAAAGTAGAAGAAATTGTTCTGCCCATTTATTATAGCTTATTATATAGCTACAGTAATGGAGGCTGTGCAGCATTGAGAGTGATAGATACATACAGATAAATGGAAAGAAACAGAGGTTCCAGAAATAGACCCACCCAAATATGCTCAAATGACATATTTTTGGCCAAGGTAACAAGATTCAAAACAATTCAATGGAGAAATAATAACCTTTTCAACAAATGGTGCTGGAGCAATTGGATGTCTATGAGGAAAAAATAAACTGTGACTTTAGTCTCAAACCTTATACAAATGTTAAGTTATATAATTCAATATGATACAAACTTAAATATGAAAAATGAAACTGTAAAACTTTTAGACAAAAACATAGGAGAAAATCTTGGGAATAAGACTAGGCAGAGTTCTTAGAATTTATACCAAAAGATAATCCATAAAGGGAAAAATGGATAAATTGGACTTTATCAAAGCTAAAAATATTTTCTCTGTGAAAAACTCCACTAAGACAAATAAAAGCTGTAGAGGCAAAAAAATATTTGCAAACCACATATCTGACAAAATCTAATATCTATTATACATAAAGAACTCTAACAACTTACTCCTTATTTAACAGTAAAGCAACAAGCTAATCAGAAAATGGACAAAGACATAAAGATAAATTTCGCATAAGAGGATAGACAGAAGAATAGCACATGAAAAAACGTTTAACATCATTAGCCATCAGGATATGAAAATTAAATCCACAATGAGACATCACAACGCACTTATAGGCATGGCTGAAATAAAATGTTCTAAAATATAATGCTGGCATGATATAGAGAAACTGGATCATTCATACATTGCTGGTGGGAATGAAAAATGGCACAGCCACTCTGGAAACCAGTGTGAAGCTTTCTTAAAATAATAAACATGCAAATATATGAGTCAGCAATTGCATTAATGGTCATTCATCCAAAGAAATGAAGACTTATGGTCACACAAAAATCTATACAACATCAACTTCATTCATAATAGTCCCAAACTGGAAACAACTCATGTACTTTGGCAGGTGAATGGTTAAACAAAGTATCATACATCCATACCTTGGAATTCTATTCAGCGTTAAAAACGAAGAATTATGCAGAGTGAAAAAAGCCAATCCCAAAGTTTACATGCTGAATGATTCTATTTATATAATATTCTCAAAATGACAAGGTGTAGAAATGGAGAGTAGATTAGTGGGTAGCAGTGTTAAAGACGGAGTAGAGGTGAATGGAAGTGGGTGTAGTTATAAAAACGTATCTTAAGGGATTCTTATGGTGATGAAAATGTTCTGTATCTTGACTGTATCAGTGTCCATATCTTAGTTTTGATATTTTATTATAGTTTCTCAGAATGTTACCAATGGGGGAAACAGTAAAGATTACATGGAATATCTCTGTATTATTTCTTACACCTGCATGTGAATGTATAATTTTCTCCATAAAAAGGTTAATTAAAAACTACCCGTCTTTAGTGTTTAATAATATACTCCACATACCGAATTACAGTTCAGTAATTGTTGACATGCTTTACCACTTAAACCATTTCTACTGGAATCACTGATAAATCAGTGTCTACTGATAACTATTATTTGAAAATTTACTTAAATTTACATCCTAATTAGTTTTTGCCTGTGTGAATCATAGCTAGAAGGGATATGTGTGTGTTGTATGTATGAGTGTGTTTGTGTATTCTTAAATATGATGGGTGTTAGGATGTCATATGGCCATTTCTTGGGGCATACTTTCACAGACGGAATTAAAAAGTCTTTGCATTTTAGAGTCCTTTACAGCGTATTCTTTGGCTGCTATTGTGTGATGTCTCTGTTAGTCTGCAGATGACCTATACATTATTGAAATAACTTGCTTAAAAAAGCTACATCAATGGTTAATAATAATCAAAACAATGTGTTTCAGACTCCAACAGCAACCCCAAATAATGAATTCTAATAGTGAGTTCTTCTAAAATGTTGGGTTTTTAAAATTTTTTATGAGCACTGTATCATCAAAATAAATATGTAGAATCCCAACAAGGAGAAAGAAGTAACTAACATGTACTTGATACCTACTGAAGCACCAGACAGTAGGATCAGTTTTCCATTTTCTCCACACCAGTCTTCAATAATAATGAGGTGGATATTATTATTCCCATTTTATAGCGAGAAAATTGAGATTTAGTCAAATCGAATTTTTACTCTAGGTCAGACAGCTATTAAATGCAAAAGCTAGCATTTCAAAAATCCACATTCTTTCAATATAGTATTAGACTGCCTCTCAAATTGAAAAAAATAACCAGGATGTTTAAATTATGTTATGTTTACATTTAAAAAGTCTCATAAATTTTGAGCCTTAGTTACAATATACACAGGAGAAATATTTAGAAAACTAAAACTGTCTCAGTTGTTCTTTAATCTAATCAAATGATCTCAGATACTAAAAAATATATTGGTATTTTCCCTTTTCATTCTTGGACAGTATCCCTTGAAATATTATCTGACAAAGATGTCCCTCGTTTTTTTTTTTTTTTTTAGATTTTTCTCAGTAGTGACCTTATTTTGTGGATATTGCTGAAAATAATCCTCCAGTCATTCTTCTGGTCCGCTAAAAAGCTTGGTTCCAGCATGTCACTAGTGATTTATGGCTACTCACTGCCTGACATCATCAAGGGGGTAGAATATATATTTGCCCTCAGGAAATGAAAGGGAAACATAAATAAAAATTGCATGGTTGATTGGCCTGTTTCTGGTGAGGTAGGCCACCTTAATAGAAATCACTTTTTTCCTCTCTTTCTCTAGCTTGCTCTATCACTAAAATAAATGGAATTTTTGTCTCCACTTTCACCATATAATTGTTAAATTATGTGATGTACACCCAAAGTGCTGAAGCAGTCCAGATGAAGTGAAGTGAAATTAAGTGTTGTGCGGTCAGCAAAGACCAGATTAGAAGTGTCTCCTGCTAAGGGGAAAAGGAGAACACACCTGGCCAGGGCAGTGACTGTACCGTCATCCCCCAGCTATATCGGTTATGAGAAGGAAATAGAACTGACCACAGCAGAGGCTAAACGTTGAGGGGAAAGAATAAAGGGTTAATTAAGTAAATGGGATTATAGAGCATTGTGAGAACAATCCAAAATGCTTCAGTACAAATGAACATGTGCCATCTCAGACACATTTTCAGATTATTTTCTGATCTCCATGCATTAGGAACAATGTATTACTTGCTGAAGGTCTATTAATAGTGGTTTCTTATCTTCTCATAATGCTTTAGTTTTCAAGATGTTTCTCTCACATTTCTGCATTTGATGTACTCAACAGAACTCTCAGGTAGAATAAGCCGTCATTACATACCTTTTTACAGATCATAAAACTTAGGCTCAGAAAAGTTAAGGATCTTGTCCACCGGTTCCAGGGAGAGTTGCCCACTGCTGGCTTATTGCATCCTACATGATGCTGTGTGGTGGACGCATTCAGATGGTATAACTTCCTCTGTCTCCACATTTCCACCGTGGGGAAAGTTCTCCACATTGCAAAACAAGTAAACTTCCCATGGCATTGCATCCTTCAGGGAGACCAAATGCAAAGGAAATATAGGAGAGCTAGTGTGTTGACCAGCTACTACTTGCCTTTAGGTTTTTTTTTTTTTTTTTTGCAGTACGCGGGCCTCTCACTGCTGTGGCCTCTCCCGCTGCGGAGCACAGGCTCCGGACGCGCAGGCTCAGCGGCCATGGCTCACGGGCCCAGCCGCTCCGCGGCACGTGGGATCTTCCCGGACCGGGGCACGAACCCGCGTCCCCTGCATCGGCAGGCGGGCTCTCAACCACCGCGCCACCAGGGAAGCCCTGCCTTTAGGTTTAAACCATCATGAAACTTAAATATAACAAGGTATAATTATATAACTTTTACACACACACACACACACACACACAGGCACACACACATACACACAATAATAAAGCTGAGAGAGATTACATATGTCCTCAAGAATACACAGCCATGTAGTGGAAGCTAAATGGTGGACTGAAATCTACTATACTTTTCCAAACTGTTCTTCCCAAAAGTATTTGTACAGTGCTTTCTTACAGAGGAGACTAGAGAGAGAACAGAAGTCTTTTGAATATAATTTAATCCACCTAACATTTTCATAAAATCAGTATTAGGAAAAATCTAAAGCTCAGAGAAGTGATGTTAGCTGCTCATGGTCGTAGAGCTGACAGAAGGAAGAGTGAAGAGACAAGGGTTAACCAGCCAGATATGGGTAAGGCATCAGAGACTAATGATTGTGCTTTTTTATGTTATTCTACAGTATCCAAAACATATGAATCAAAGTTTGAGAATAGCACAAATATTTGTAAAAGCCTTGGGTAACATTAGTCTTAATGCTCTCAATCATTCTGCATTTGCCTAAGTAGCTACTGTCCTCAGAAAATACCCAATTAAAGTCTTAGGAAATCACAAGAGCACATCATAGCATGGTGTTTTATCAGGTTGAAATCACCAAAGAACTTACAACATTGGAGGAAAAGAAATTTGCATAGGCTATAGTGACTTGCCATCTACATAGTAGGGATTCATTAAATGGCATTTGCGTGGCACAAGAGTTGGTGCTGATGACAGAAGTGTTAGCAATGGGCATGGTTGTAATTTAGTTATCTCCTTGGAGTTACCTGTGTGCAGGAGAGGAAGTTCTGTACCCTCCGAGAAATCAGAAGTTGGGGTTATAAAAGGGAAAAGGAGACTGAAAGCCATCTTTTGTTTTCAGTTCCGTTTTGGTTTAATTTCATATATATCTCATCTGTATGTTGGTGTATTCTGATGAGAGAAAAAACATTTGATGAATTTAATTTTAGAAACTCAAATTATTATTGTAACTCAGCAAGAGAATGTAGATTCTCAGGGCAAAGAGAAAAACTTAAATAATATGTTTATTTTTTATTTGTTCATGTCTCATATATGGAAAGAAGTAAGTGGAACTTTTTTTGCGGTATTCGGGCCTCTCACTGTTATGGCCTCTCGCGTTGCGGAGCACAGGCTCCGGACGCACAGGCTCAGCGGCCATGGCTCACGGGCCCAGCCGCTCCGCGGCATGTGGGATCTTCCTGGACCGGGGCATGAACCCGCGTCCCCTGCATCGGCAGGCAGACTCTCAACCACTGCGCCACCAGGGAAGCCCATTAAGTGGAACTTTAATAGTTATCTTTGACAATATTGACTCCCTGGGGCATCCACCCACAACAGTCAGCTGTTCTAGTCCTAAATCATTACACCCAGTTACACAAGGATTAGGTTCAGGAATGATTCGCAAAGCCAAGAAGAGCATCATCTCCAATTTCTCCTCCTTTTTCATGATCTTCAAGCCATCCTTCCTCTTTCCCCTCTTTGTTCTCTTTTCTATCATCTTACATCCCTTCCTTTTACCATATATGTGACTCCTAGTATTCTGTGGCTTTTTCACTGTCTGAGTTATAATAGTCACTGGTCCACCCCACATGCCACAGTCTTACTTCAAAGTGTAACCAGAATATCTGTCCAGAAGCAAGATCCTACAAGTTACATCCAGAAGGCTCCCAGACACTCTTCTGCTACCACCTATTTACTTTTTGCTGTTATCATTCTTGCATGATTTCTTTAAACACTTTCATCACTCTCTGTAGTATGGAAATAAAAATAACACCTGGCCTATCTAGTCTATGTAGCCAGCCAGTCTTTACAAGTATAGATTTTTAAGCCACACACCTGGGTGAATCTCTGAGTTCCAGAATTTACTAGCTGTATAAATTTTGGCAAGTTACCTAAATCCTGTAAGTCTTTATCTATAAAATAACATGTAATTATGGTATCTATCACATAGGCTTATTTTAAGGATTCCAAGAGAATCTGCACTTGAAGTACTTAGTTGCACAGTGCTAAATATTTTGCCACAAAGTACTTTTCATAGTGCTGAGTGTAGTTAATAGACAGAATAATAGCAGTCCCCAAAGATGTCCGTGTTCTAATCCTCAAAACAGGTGAATATGTGACATTACATGGTAAAAGGGACTTTTCAGGTATGATTCAGTTAAATATCTTGAAAGGCGAGGTTATCCTGGATTATCCAACTGGATCCAATGTAACAACAAGGATCCTTATAAGAGGAGGACATGAGGGTCAAAGTCATAGAGATGAGTGTGACAAAGGCAGCAGAGGTTGAAGTGATACACGTTGAAAATGGAGTAAGGAGCCATGAGCCACGGAATGCGAGCAATCTACAGAAATCAGGAAGAGCAAGGAATCAGAGCCTCCCCTAGAGACTCCTGAAGGAGTCTTGATTTCAGCCCATAAAAGCCATGGAAGACGTTTGACCTCCAGAACCGAAACATAAAACCTTGATGTGTTTTTAAGCCTCAGAGTTTGTGGTAATTTGTTACAGCAGCAACAGGAAACTAATACAACTGGAAACAGGCAGAACTGGAAAAGGAAAAATGTAAGTAGAATGGCTCTCATCACCCTGCCCTTTCTCTTCCATCTGTTCCCCCCTCAAACCAGGCTCCTTAGCCACCCTCAAGAGAGACAGTAAGTGAAGATGGATGAGACTGAGGGAGAATGAGAGAAAAACATCTTCTTGGAGGTAGAGAGGATATTCTACAGCCGTCTTTAAGGGAAGAAATTAAAGGCATGAAAACCACAAATAAACCAACAAAAACAACAAAATCTTAAAAGAACAAAACAAAAATACTCTGTTTTCTTTTGCCACATCTACGTTTCATTCATTCCTCCACTCAACAAGTCCAAGATTGTAGCCAGGTCTCTACAACAGAAAACATTTTCTTGCCAATATCTAATACCCAGCATGTCTAAATCTAAAATCGTCGTCTTCTTCTTTCTACCTCTACATCAAAATCCTATACAACAGAATCATTTAAATAAAATATATAGATGCCTTAAATATTTTATTTAAACTTAAAACTTGGGGGAGGGATAAATTGGGAGATTGGGATTGGCATATGCACTCTACTCTATATAAAATAGAGGACTAATAAGGACCTGCTGTGTAGCACAGGGAACTCTACTCAGTACTCTGTAATTGCCTATATGGGAAAAAAATCTAAAAAAGAGTGGATATATGTATATGTATAACTGATTCACTTTGCTGTACACCTGAAACTGACACAGCATTGTAGGTCAGCTACACTCCAATAAAAATTTTTTAAAAACCTTAAAAAAAAATCCTATACAACAAATGATGCGTTCATCTGTATCCTGTATTTACAGTTTTAAGAAATTCACTTAGTCTCTCAAATTATGAATCTTAATATTTTCATCAACCACTACATCACCTTCACTAGTCTTAGTAGTATTTTATCAGAGATATGTATCTTAAATCTGTCCCACCCCTTACTATCCTTATTACCTCTTTCCTGAATATTTGTCTTACATATTTTACTGGGGCTGCAGGTGCCAATCTTTGCTTCCTTCAGTTTAGCAAAGCTGCTGCCATGCTCATCATCCCAAATCACACTTTTGACCTTGATTAAAGATGCTGATGATGAGAGAGGGTGTTGAAGCTTGAGTAGGGTAAGACTCGCACCCAGATGGTAGGGAAGAGGTAGAGCAATAAACGAGATAGGCAAAATATGAGTAGGGAGAGGAGAGGCATGGGAATGGTGGTGTTAAGTGAGTTAGACACAGGGGTATAGGTCAAATGAGTATGTAAAGGACAGTAGGAACAGTTTTCTCACCGTTTGAAAAGGTGGTTGCACATAAAGGGTAAAAACTAGAATGAATTCTGGGATGTTGGATTGGAATGGAGATATCAGTGTTAACTCATCATTTTCTATATAGATATATAGATATAGGTATATACATATGGATATACGGGACTGACTGTGTGTATATATGTGTACATATGCATATATATTTTGTTTTCTATCCAATGACAGTGCTTAGAAGGAGTCCTTCACCAAGACCAATGTGTACTTCCAGCACCTAGATCTTGATTTCTGAATTCCAAACAGTAGATCAAGGCTCCTTGGAGAACTGACTGAATTCAGTGCTGAGGCAGGAAAAGTACAATATGAACTTGGAATATCTTAGTGCCCTTGAGCAAGGAAGTGCTCAAAAAAAAAAAAATGATTGTGACTTGTCGAAAAACACCGAAGCGTCTCTCAATGGCCAGATATGGTAGAATTTGATTATCAAATGAAATAACAATCATAAGAGGTTAAAACCATGTGGTTAAATTGGGGATTGATATGTCTATCTGGATATAAACAAACAAATAAATACACAAATAGACACTTCTATGAGGAATGTGATATTCATATGGTCTCAAAATAATTTTCCACATTTTAAAAAATTAAACTCCATAGGGAAAAAGAGGTACTTTACATTGAAGAGATCTGAGAGATACCACCTTGATCAAGTGATCAGAGATAACAGCAGAAATAATGGGACAAACTGACCTTGTGTGAACCTGATGGGATGCAGTGAAGGAACACCACATCCTTTCTGCCAGAGTTGTACAACCTGGGTCTAAATGTAAAAGAATATTAGGTAAACCCAAACTGAGGACATTCAGCAAAATAACCAGCCTGAAATATGTGAATGTGTCAAGTTCATGAAAATCAAGGAAAAGGTGAGAAAATAATCCACACTAAAGGAAACTAAGGAGTATAACAACTGAATACAACATGTGTTTCTGGACTTGATCTTTTCTTAAAAGGAACACCATTGGTAAAACTTGAATGGAGTCTACCAATTAAATGTTAACTATACATCAATGTTAGTTTACTGATTTTGATGATGACATTGTAGTCATGCAAGAGAATGTTTTTCTCTATAGTGAATACATATTAAAATATTCAGTGGCAAAAAGGCAACATGTCAACAATTTATCCTCAAAAGATTCAGGGAAAAAATTTTATGTCTTTTGCTTGAAGTCTAACTGTATGTTTGAGGTTATTTCAAAGTAGATGTTTTTTTTTTTTTTAATGTTTGGTGACCTCCTAATATCCATGGACATAATTCCACAACATCAATATGCCATTCTCATTCAGTCCTTGCCTACCATTTTTCTTTCTGATATATTTTATTTATTTTCATTCATATTGACCTTTTGCGAGCCTCTAAGGTGAACACCTTGGTATGAGGTCTCAATTTTTAGAGACAAAGTAACATGGGGAAATCTTGATAAGCTGGAGTGAGGTGTAGATGACAAAGAATAAAAAGAAAAAGCAAAGAACTGGACACACTGCTATATTTCAAACGGATAACCAACAAGGACCTACTGTATAGCACAGGGAAGTCTGCTCAATATTCTGTAACAACCTCAATGGGAAAAGAATTTGAAAGAGAATAGGTACATGTATATGTATAACTGAATCACTTTGCTGTACACCTGAAACTAACACAACATTGTTCATCAACTGTACTGCAATAGAAAATAAACATAAAGAAAAGAAAAGAAAAGAACTGGAAATCTTGCCCTGGGGCAGAAAAAGATTGTGACCTGCGACTATGTCTCAAAGCCACTAGACTACCTCCATGTACTAGCTGAATAAAACCCCTTCCCTTTCCCTAAAGAGGCTATGTTCTTCATGATTTTGTGTTTTCATTCATGCTCTCCCATATACCTGGATGGTCCTTGCCTGACCCTCCTACCTTTTTATTCTCTTCTGTCTTATAACCCCATGTTGCGCTGTCATCATTTGTTTACCGATTTGTCCCCTGCACTAGGATGTGAATTCCTGGGGGATAAACATTAAGTCATATCCATCATCGTAGCCCCCAGTGATACTACAGAGCCTGGCACATTGTGACCATTTATTGATAGTCATCGACTAACTAAATGAATGAATGAGTTATGTCCCGAGTGAATGAATGAATGGATGACAAATAAAAGACAGAGCAGAGCTTGAATTATGGTGAAAAATTATTAACTAATTTTGCTCTTTGGTAAAAGTGAGACCATGTGGCATTGCTATGGTCTGTGAAAGAGCATCAATATTGGATTTTTGTGTATCTTTTCAAAGATGACAATGGTTTGTTTAAGTTTGTATGAACTTTCATAATGCTTAAATATGGTTATTTTGTTAGTATTTGGAAACATTGCTTGGTGGGAAGTTGATGATGATTACAGTAAGAATCCATGAGAAAAGAGAGGCTGGAAGAAAAAGGGCTCTTAAAGGTTGATAAACTAAAACCCAAACCAGAAAAATGGGATTTATCAGGCCAAACCACCCCTATTTTCACCCATCTCTGTTTATAGTAACACTTAAACAAACACTGAACTTTATAAAACTTTGAGGGAAAATGTGCATTGTGTTGGGCTTCTGATAATTTGGAGAGGAGAATAAATTACTACAGATGTATGAGTTGTTACTAATCACAATACCTTAAATTGCCAAAGATTTGCAAAGTAAAAGCTTATTTTTAATTATATATAAAATCATAATAAAAATATGCTGTGTATTTAGGAAAAGATTTTGTACCTGTCCTGAGAACTCTATCAAGACATAATTGCATATGTCTTCATTTTTAAATTAGTAATTCCAGAGAGTGCTTTTGTTTAAAATTTGCTTCTAATGGATAAGTCTTCTACTTTTAAATATGATGTGAAATACTTCTAAAGCTCTTTCATTACAGGATTGAGTCTTACTCATTTTTAGATCATCTCCCTCTGATCCAGACACACTGCACTTTGGAAGTTCTAAGTTCTTATTTCCAAGTGAACAAATAAAAGTAAGACTATTTTTTAATGACAGCAGCACAACAATCTCAGCCAACAATATTTATGTAACTTTAGCTGCCTCTTCGATTTTTACAATATTCCACGATTCTAGCATTTTTTTCCTATAAGTGCACTTCACCAAAATGTGGTAAAGATATTTTGTTGTACATGGTGGATCATTTATATGAAATTAGATGAAAGTTAACTTCAAAATGTACATGTGAGTTGAACATTTTGGGTTTCCCTTTCTCTCAATATAATCTAAACCAGGTTCTAGGTAATAGAGAATTTTAATTTTTTTATTTATGTTTTTTGCATCAGAAAAATGATACATATGCAACCTTTCGAAGTGAAAGCATCTAAGTCAAGCTTAGGTGCCTCCTAAACCACACTGTGATGGTGAAAACAAATAGAAGCTTTGAACTCATGTAGATTTTCCAATAATGCTTTAAAAAATCTTTAATAAACATTCTCCCATTAATCCCTTTACCAGGCCAAGCTGCAGAATATGGAGATGGTAAACCAATAAATCTATCAAAATAAAGAGAAAATCTGTCTTATAAGAAAGCTACCTCCATTCAATGCATCTTTTTCCTTTTTTTTGTTACAATTTATATTAATTAGATGTCAACTTTGTGAACATTATTGTGTGGGGAAGAGAGAGTTAGGAAGAGTTTGAAATAGTGGGTCCCCATCTCAGTTACTCCATGCCTTTGTCTCTTTTGCAGAGAGAAAGCCTGTCCATCCTGATAGCCTTGCAGGGTTGTTATAAGATCAAACACAGGCAAAAGTTCTCTGTAAGTTCTAAATGCTTTTAAAAATCAACAGAAACCAGTTCCAAAAAACAGAAAGGTATTCTCCGCAAGTTAATAATCAGAGCTCAGCAATTGTGATTGTATTTTGGCAACTGGATGGCCTCCCTGCACCTACCCTAACTCCATTCAGTTATTTTCCCTCCATGGCAGAGTGGCTGATACACCCCCACCCCCTGCCCCACAGCCTTCACCATGTAAAAGGGCCTTGAGGCTTTTCCCTTTGTCTTTGTGTTAAGACCAGTATATGTGAAAGGAAAGACCTCCAAGGACCCACATGCTCTTGCCTAGGTGCCTCTGAGGCTGCTGTTCCCCTCCCTCTGCTTGTGTACGCTCGTTCCACCTGCCTTGTTTGGTTCCTCAGGGCCTGTCACACTGTAGTGCCTCTACCCATGCTCTCCTACAGAGCCCCCATGTCTGAATTACTCTGCCATCTCTCTCCCTCCCATTGCTATTCTATGTGCCCCTTTCCCGGCCATGTAGCACTTTTCAAACCATGTCCGCTTATAGTTGTATGATCATTTGACTTACAGCAGTTTTTCCTCTAAATTGTAACCTCCATGTGAACAATGACTTTCTCTTTGCTCATCACTACATCTCCAGTTACGAGCACCACCACCTAACACTAAATAAATGTTAGTTGAACAAATAAACTTATTTTATTTATTTTTTGCTGTGTTGGGTCTTCGTTTCTGTGCAAGGGCTTTCTCCAGTTGGGGCGAGCAGGGGCCACTCTTCCTCACGGTGCGCGGGCCTCTCACTGTCGCCACGGCCTCTCTTGTTGCGGAGCACAGGCTCCAGATGCACAGGCTCAGTATTTGTGGCTCACAGGCCCAGTTGCTCCGCAGCATGTGGGATCCTCCCAGACCAGGACTCGAACCCGTGTCCCCTGCATTTGTAGGCGGATTCTTAACCACTGCGCCACCAAGGAAGCCCAGAACAAATAAATTTGAGACAAAAGCAGGTCCCGAAAGTGTAGAACACATTTAATCATGTTCTCTGATAAACTGCCAATCTAGAGTTAAGGCTTCACTATTTACTTCTGAGAAAGGCTCAGTCTACTACCAAAAAGGGTAGAGAAATGGCTACTTCCTATACTGTGTTGGATTAGACAATTTTGAAGTAAGTTGCCACAAGAGGGAAGGGAGTTAATTTATTAATCTTCCCAAATATGAGCTTTCCTGAAACCTGCAACATTTCCTTTCATATATTACAGAAAGAGTGATAGAAAATTTTCATAACAATATAATTTTATTGCATAGATGAAGAAAATGAGGAAAAATTAATTCAAAATATTTTACCCTTAAAGATTAACCCAGTGAAGTCACATTTACAATCAATTCTTCTTGATAAGTGATAATGGGAAGATAATGTAGTTTATTCAAATCTATAAATGATACAAATTAACTTTAAAAATTTTCTGATTTCAAATTTAGGAGGACTGTTTCAGAAATTTCAGAAATCCCTTTCTATTTTGTTTTGCTAAGGGAAATATTAAAAACAGTTTAGATTTTCTGTTCATACACCAACTAATATAATTCTAGAACGTCTAGTGGGCTTTGGAGAAATACTGTAATTAAAAATCCACCTCAAGTACTTCCCTGGTAGCACAGTTGTTAAGAATCCACCTGCCAATGCAGGGGACACAGGTTCGAGCCCTGGTCTGGGAAGATCCCACATGCTGCAGAGCAACTAAACCTGTGCGCCACAACTACTGAAGCCTGCACTCTAGAGCCCACATGCCACAACTACTCAGCCTGCGCTCTACAGCCCACAAGCCACAACTGAGCCCATGAGCCACAACTACTGAAGCCCACACGCCTAGAGCCTGTGCTCTGCAACAATAGAAGCCACCACAGTGAGAAGCCCACGCACCGCAAGGAAGAGAAGCCCCTGCTCGACACAACTAGAGAAAGCCCATGAGCAACAACAAAGACCCAATGCAGCCAAAAATAAACAAACAAACAAACAAATAAATAAATAAAACTCCACCTCAGATAACCGTAACACCTTGTGGAGACTCAAAATATTTCTTGTACCGGAAAAGAGCAATAGAAACCCGGGATACGATCTGCATTCTTTGCTCTTTTCTTTCGCAAAACAAAATAGGAAGGAATTTATGTTACTATTTGTTTCAGGGAGGTCGCCTCATCTCCCTGAGCCATTGTTTCCTCATCTGTATTTTAAGAAGCCACGAGGTATCAGGTCATGGCAATAAAAACCCACCAAAAGCAAAATGAGACAAAATGATTATTCTAAGTATATTTCTCTGTTAGAGAGGAAATAATCATTGCTCAGATTTCTCATTGATTTTACTTTTAAAAAAAGAAAGAAATGTCTATTGTGACAGATCATGTACATCTTTCCATATCTGACTTATTTTATTTCCCCAAGCTTCAACTCCACACATTCACTCAGATCTAATCCATTCCCCATGGAACTGCCTTATTTCAGGCTCTGATGAGATCAGATCAGCCCCTGCAAGACCCCTTTTAGTGAAGCAGGAGATAAGTGTGCTTGATTTTTCCCTAGTTAGCTGTCTATAGACATTTGGAAACATTTCAGACTAAGATTCTGATTAACCTGCGGAGGGAACATTCTATCATATTTGTATATCATATTTGCATATTGTTTGCTATACTCTTGAAAAAGCCCTTGATGTTATCGGTTTCATGGTAATCAATACCAATATCAATTTTTACTAATAACAAAATTAAATATACTTTAAGGAGTATCACTCTATCCATTTTAACCGATAATAAAAGTCTCCCCAATATGGATAACTGAATCCCCTTCAGTTCCTTAAATAGTTACGGAAATGAATTCTCCAAAATGTCTGTTCTTAAAAAGAGGAAGTAAGCTATTCAAAATAAGTAAAGTCATATGAACATTTATTTCTCCCCTTTACCAAAGAATCTGATGCACTGTGTGGGATCCCAAATCCAAGTAATTCCATGTAGGGCATGGCCCACATTCATCATTCCTCATCATACATGAAGACACTTCAGTGCATTTGGGCATGATTTAAGCCCAAAATAAGATTTAATATTTCTTTTCTAATAAAAACTAGAAAATACTTCTGGAACAGCAATTGTATTCATGTGTTACATTGGATGTAGGAGAATTCCTAAACTCAGATTTCAAGACTTTAAAACTCATACGTCCCTAGCGTTAATATATTTTTTATAGGAAACAAGAAGGCTAATGCTTTGAATTTCTGTATCGGGCTCAGTACATTTTCTTTCAAATAAGCTTCTGAACAACTTTGGGGTTAGAAACAGATGTAAGGGGATGCGGTGAGCTGAGGCTTTGCATGTGTTTAAGGTAGCAGTGATATGGCAAAGGCCATCACCAGCTGGAATTTGTTAGCACAACTGCTTCTAACATCCAGAGGAGAGCTATCACGTGTCTGTAGTTGTGTTGATGTTGCTGTTGTTAATGTAGTTTTAGGTGGTGTTTCTATAGCGGGGCCTCTGCACTGGGCAAGCGTGGAGTCCCCCGGGAGGGAGTCCCAAGCTGCTTCGGGACAGCCCTCCAAAAGGGGAAAACGGAGTGGCCCTTCCTCTTTCCTGTTCTAGCTATATGAGATTTCGTTTCCAGCCCGGGGAAGAAAAAAAAGTCTTATTACATGTTGTTTATGGTTCTGTTGCTTTAGTCGGTTTCTTTTATGAAACCAGATACAAGTTGTGACATGCTGTTAATTCAATCACTAATAACCGGCTCAAATTGCAAACCTATGTCAGCAGGTTGGTGTTGATTAAGCTGTGGCCGCCACTAACATATTGTTTTAAATGCTTGATAAATTCTATTTTCTGCAGCGATAGACTGCTTGGGTTCTACTTTTTCCCTCTTCTCTCTAAGCCAAAAGAATTGCATCAGGGCTTCCCTGGTGGCTCCCCTCGCTTTCAGTATGTATGTGTCCCTAGATCTGAAGTGGGTCTCTTGTAGACAGCATATATATGGGTCTTGTTTTTGTATCCATTCAGCAAGCCCGTGTCTTTTGGTTGGAACATTTAATCCATTCACGTTTAAGGTAATTATTTATATGTATGTTCCTATTACTATTTTCTCAATTTTGGGGGGTTTGTTTTTGTAGGTCCTTTTCTTCTCTTGTGTTTCCCACTTAGAGAAGTTCCTTTGGCATTTGTTGTAGAGCTGGTTCGGTGGTGCTGAATTCTCTTAGCTTTTGCTTGTCTGTAGAGCTTTTGATTTCTCCATCGAATCTGAATGAAATCCTTGCTGGGTAGAGTAATCTTGGTTGTAGGTTCTTCCCTTTCATCACTTTGTGTATGTCATGCGCCAGCGAAACAGAAAAAAAAAAAAAAAAAAAAAAAAAAAGAATTGCACCAAAGTCCCTCTGCGCGTCCTCTGAAGCTTCTGCTTTCCCTCCCCTGCAAGGCGGGCTGGTAACCACTAGAGGGAGAAGACAGCCGGCTTTATTGAAGGCTTCGCCACCGAGCCCCACGGTGGAGAGGCTGTCCGCCGACGGGCTGCCAAGGGAAAGGGTGTAGTGTATTATCAAGGTTTGCAAAAATAGACAAAATAGGCTTCTTATAGCATGCGAGAAATTTGCTTCTAATAAATTAGAACTGACTGCAAAGACGGTTACAAGATTGGAGCGTGCTTGCCTGTTAACCTGTAGTCCTGAGCGTTAGCAAAATGATCTATGAAATCAGAATTAACCCTTATGAAAACAAATGGCTTTCTCCTAAGGACGGTAGCTAATGCACATAACATGCTAGGAGGAGTAGCCGGGAAGTATGAGGAAAGGAATCAAAGGTGATCGGGCTGCTGGGTGTAAAGTGAAAACTCAGCATATAGCTCATTTCCTAAAGTCTTCCAACACCTGTTCCCATCACTTTAAAGTCCTACATTCTATAGCTAAGAGGGAGGATAGGGAGGGAGACATCAAGGAAAGTAAAATGTTGATATTAGTAAACAAAGGGGGAGGGGAGAAACTTTGTTGAACCTTCCTGCACCTTCCAAACTGCAATATTGTAACATGTACAACTTAAATTTAAAAAGTCATCCAAGATGAATGAGCAACCCCATATACCATTTGAGCACTAGTTTTTAAAATTAAAAAAAAAATCCAGTTTGACCTTTTTAATCTTTCATTTTTGCTTAAAAAATAGAAAATATACTTAATATCAGTATTGTTAAAGTGCTATAAGGTAGAACTGGAAGCTGTTCTGTGTACTCTCCTGAGTGTAATTGCACTAAGATCATTCGGTTTCCATTTGGAAAGCCAGTGGCAATTACTGGAATACAATGTATCATGCATTTGCTCACAGGATATAAAACGTATATACTAATTCGCAATAAAATGTAACAGCTGTCAGTGCATTTTCTGCTCTGTTACTTCAATAAATTGGAACTCTGACTAGAAAATGGGGATATTGCATTTTTATACACTCTGTAATGTGTTTGCTTTTTGAAAATACAATTTATTTTTTTCATGACAAAAATTGTGGTTTGTTATTACTGCTAGTGGATAAATATTCCTGTATCAGAATGAATTACATATGGTATCTGTAAAGGAGTAGTAATATTTTCTGCTTTTTATTGTAGCCTGTCTCCAGTAAACAAAATACACTTAACCTACTTCTGTCACATACTGAGTGTGTGTGTGTGTTTTTTTTTTTCTTTTTTCTTTCTTTTTTTCGTTATAATGTCTGTGTGTATAGAGGTAGCGAAAGGCAGTAGGAGTTTATCTTTTAGCCTACCTTCTCAGGTGGCTGGGTTGATCATTAACATTTATTTCCAGATACCATCATTCCCTTCAGAGCTTCTTCTTTTTTTTTTTTTTAAGTTTCCAATCTTTCCTTTCATACACTGGCTAATCAGTTTTCTTTAGAATATGAAGCAGAGGCTCTGAGTTTTATTTAAAATAAAATGCCTGCACATTTCTGTAATTTTGTTACTTGAGGTCAGACTTTTCACAGATAATTAGCCTTTTACACACTGTGAAATCAACCTGCATTGGTTATTTGGCTAGATTCTTTGCTTCTGTTCTTTATTTCCCAGAAGGTTAACGTGCTGAAAATCTAGCTTCAAGCTCATAGGACTGTCTCTTTGTGTTGCTAATTATCCCATTGCATAATTATTAATATCAGGAGCAGGAACAGGAAACAAGTACACCAAATAGTCGGGAACACTGGTGTTCTGGCAGGAAGCAAGTCCTGCCTTCATAAACTGTGCCTGTACCAGTATCACAGGAGATGGGAGCGTTCCTTGTTAAGGATCATTTATTAACTGAGATCATCTTTTAGTTCGCCTTGGGGTAATGACTAATGTCAATGGCAAATTTCACAGTTGTCTAGAGAAATGAATTAAATTTGTAATAAAAAGCCCTTCGGCTTGTTGTACATGTTCATTTATTGGAGTAGTTGATCTAGGAGGACTGTAAGGCAACCAAGAACATCGGCTTAATTTTCCTTACATATAAGAGTGACCTTTAGCTCCGTATTGAAAAAGTTACCTATTATGGATGGATACATTTAATGTGAAGTTCCTCTAATGCAAAATAAATTAGATGTGGCTAAACTAAGTTAAACGGCCTTTGAGCCTGTAAGATTCTTCGTAGAAAAATATTCTTTCTTTTTTAATATGACTTTTCTATTTAAACCATCATAAAATAAGTCACTTGACATATAAGCAGAAGAATAAGGTAATTGAAAGTGAGATTTCCTACAGAGTTACACTGACTTTGACTCCTGCAAGTTCTTTGGGTGGTTTCATTTTGTGCTCTGGTGCAGAGTTTTTGAAAGTGGCGTTTTAACACTCTTTTTACTTCTAAATTTGCAGTGTTTTTTGTTTTGGGTTTTTTGTTGTTGTTGTTGTTTTTTACTTGGTGTAACACATTGGCACTGTAATTATTTATGGAAAATTTTGTGTTGCTTTATACAGTTAAGGAAAAGCATATTTCCCAGGAGGAGGAACAATTACACCACTGTCCCTCTTTCTGATTTAGAAAGACTGATTCCAGATTCCTTTTCTGAGAGAGAATTGGACTTAGAAAATGATAATTACTTTTAAAACAAGCACTATGATCAAGCACGGTATTCTCATTTTATAGCAGAAAATATAGAAGCCAGTCTCTTTATGCAATGTTATCTATACCATAGTGCACTTGAAACAAATTATCTTAATTGAGGTACCAATGCAGCTAACAATGGCAAATGAAAAAATAGACATTATTTTCAGCAAGTAAAGACAATTGCAATATTTATGAAAATGGAAATGGACTCTTTCTTTCTGAGAGATGAACTTTCATCACATTTTTAAGTTTAAAATAATGCCTAAATATTTTCACTATTAAATCATATTAGGAAAACATTTTCACGAACCTACAAAAGTCTTCATTTCCTTTTACAGGGGGACCCTCTATACTCAGAAAAATACACGTGGACTTCATATTATTGCTATACTAGACGTACTGCTAAAGGTGAATCAAAGTATCTAAAGGGCCCATGGGAAATGAAAACAATAATAAAAACAAACAATCAGAAATGTTGATTTTAGTTGCCCTCATTTTTAATCGTATATGGAAATGCTTGCTTGGAACTTATTTCTTCCTGAATTCCAGGTTTCTGGAGCCAAAACAAAGGCTTAATTTCCCTTAATTTAAATTATTTCTCCAACTATTTCTTTCCATGTATCCTCTTTTAGCCTAATGTTTGATCTATATGTTATACCAGCTATTGGATCCTGCAGAAATGAATGGGTTTACCCTAGAGGTGTTTTGTCTCTGTAGCTTGTTGGTTAGACTCTGGGGTCTACTATATGCTTATTCATGACTTAGGAGAATCTTGGAAATTTGAACTTTTTTTTCTCCCTACTGCAGATGCTCACAGCATTCCTAATAAGGCGAGGAAAGGAGTTCACAGTCCCCTTTTACCCACACTCTCACCTCAGCCCTTTTCAGCATGTAACCTTATTCACTGTGGGATTACTTGGATGAAAACCAATTAGGGAGCAGCTCGCAAGATAACTGCATACAGATTATTCCAGATTGGACACAGCCCATGCCAACTAATCATAGAGTGTATGATGCCCTGAATGGAATAAATATTAAAGAGTTGAGAGGAAATGGAGACACAATATTGAGGAAGGACTCCGAATGCCAAATCAGAACTAACGCAACACGTAACTGAATGTATGGACTTCCTTCCACCCCACCTACCGCTCCCTCCTGTTTTTCATTCTTTGTGGAGATGTGCCCACAGGCCTCCTGAAGTGCGTTCTCCTTTGCTAATCCTCCCACAATGGTCCCCATGAGTTTCTGAGGGGTCCCCCATGCCCTTCATTCTAGGACTGTCAGTTTCTGTCTAATAAGCCAATCTCTCTCCTTGCCTCTTGCAGATGGCCTCATTCTCAAGCTGGGAGGGGACAGCGTATCAAAGGCCAGGACAGCTCTGAGAATTACTGAATGGGCAAATCAGTATTTAGTGACCATGCTTTTCAGCGTGCTTACTGGAATAAATGCAGTAAAAAAAGAGAGAGGAGAGGGAGACTTCTAAGATACCACAAACTTTCCGGACACGGTTTAGAAGCCTCACCAATGTAACAGAAAAACTACAACCAAAGTTAATGATGAAGTTGCCACTTGTGATGATGGAGCTCTGTGGGTCAGCTTTTATGCTTTTCCCTGGCAGCTAGAGGGGCAAGGGGGTGTCTCTATTTCCTTCCTGATCTATCTCAATACAATCTCTCTTTCTCTCTCAATCTCTCTCTCTCTCTCTCTCTCTCTCTCTCTCTCTCTCTTTCGTTCTCTCTCTCATGTAGAATATATGGATAGCTTGCAAGCTAAAAGTATTAAGGTTGGACAAGTACTTTTTGGTCAGATATTCAAAGATCCCCTCCTCCCTTGGGTCCATCTACCTAATAATTTTATATACGTTAAGTTCTTATGCTAGAATCAGATGGATGGAATCATTCCTGGATTTCACATAGACTATATGATCCATGCACATCCTATTCCTATTAAAGTGGACCCACACTTCATGATCATAGGTATTGAGTTAACTGAGTTACTGTGCATCATAATTAATTAGCCGGGTCCTCCCGAGTGAGAAGTCCAGTGACTGATAAACTGGGGTGTGTGAGGAGGTGGTTATAAAGTCACTGACAAGGTCTGCAGCCTTTGGCAGAGGATTGGTTTGGCCCCTTTTAACCTTCTCCTTTTGTCTTCACTCCCTGTCAGTTTCATTAGCTTTTCATGGGATCAAAATCCATGATAATTACAAATTGGGATACTGAAAGTGAGAGGCAAATATACTTCTTTTATTCCATACACTGTATGAAAATGACATTCATTAAGTCTTTTAAACAACTAAGTGGAAAGAAGAAATGTTCTTATAAAGTCACATTTCAGGAGAACGGAAGATAGAATGCCTGCTTTTTTCTGCGTACAAGGGGATTACTGATTATTTCTGCTTTTCTCTCATACTTTTCTGACTTCTGCTGATTTTCGACAGTAAAATTCTTTTGTATTTAAGGGAAGATAGTAATAAGAAATGCTCTACAGTGTGGTGGTTTAGGGTGAAAGCAAGGATTGCAAAGTTGAACAATCCTAAGATCGTATACCTGCTACCAATTCCTCATACTAATTCCTATCAGTTTCTAGAATTCATCAAGTTTCTGCCTTGGAGTCTTTGCATACTCTGTTCTCTACGCTGGGAAATATTTACATATCTCCTTCCACTCTCATCACCTTTGGAATTTTGACATCCTTTGTGCCTCTATTTATTATACATGTGACATCTTCAAAAAGGCTCTCTCCCCACTTAACTCATACGTGGTCATTTCCTTAATAAACTGACACATTAATTACATGTTGGTATGTTTCCTGGTATAATAGCATTTGTCTTTCAGGCCAGACTGTTGGTTCTCCTGAGGTATGGTGCCTGCAAGTTTGCATACCTGATAATTACACAAGGACTGGCACATGGTAGTTCCTTAAAAACTGATGTCATCTTTTTTTTTTTTTTTTTGCGGTACGCGGGCCTCTCACTGTTGTGGCCCCTCCCATTGCGGAGCACAGGCTCCGGACGCGCAGGCTCAGTGGCCATGGCTTACGGGCCTAGC
>NW_006784423.1:3019432-3072550 GCF_000442215.2 Lipotes vexillifer | reverse complement strand
CCCGTGTCCCCTGCATCGGCAGGCGGACTCTCAACCACTGCGCCACCAGGGAAGCCCCTAAAACTAATGTCATCTTGACGAATGACTAAATCGGTTGTGAGACCACAGTCAAATTCCTCATCACTGCTAAGCCTCGGTATTGTCATCCTTAGGATACTACCTCCTTTACAGGGCTGTTATAAAGGGAAAAAATGAGATAATTTATAAAGTGCTTAGACAATGAAGACTGCTAGTATAAGATTATTGTATTCTATATTACCATTTTATTAATTTTTTGTTAATAATGATAATAGCAAAAAAGGAAAGCAGAAGGTTTAGAGGATTTGTGAATAAAGTATTTAAAAACTGAAAAAACAACCATAAATTTTAGGAATAGCTTGTAGCAGCTGATCCTTTTTTGTGTGTTGGGGAAGAAGTAGGTGAATTGGACCTCTCCCTTGTTTAAATGTATCCTTTCACTCCAGTAGTGAGAACCCTGGTTCTAACCACTATCCATTCATGTTCATAAGTGTTCAGCTCTAGTATACAGGCGTATTGACATCAGAATGGTTAACCTATGTACCAGTGAGTAAAATGCTTTATCAACTACAGTACAGTGCTTATGTATAGTTCCTATTTCCTTTAGTCTTAACAAATTCTACTCGTGCCCGAAGTTACTTAGCTCAGAGCCATTTTCCTCCACCCTCTTCAGTGAGGGTGTGTGCCACATTTTTAATGGAGTTTGATTCTGTTGTCACATCATCCACAGCATCACGGAAACCACTGCTTTGTTTACTCTTTTGTTTGCTTTCCCAGAATGTCATATAATTGGAATTATACAGTATATAGAATTTTCAGACTTGCTTCTTTTACTTATAAATATGCATATAAGATAAACCCACATATTTTGTGGCTTGAAAGCTCATTTCTTTTTCATGCTAAATAATGCATGTATGTGTCATAGTTTGTTTATTCATTCACCTATAAAAGAGAATCTTGGTTGCTTCCAAATTTTGGTGATTATGAATATAATCATAATCATGCTATCAGCATTCATGTGCAGGTTTTTTTGTGTGTGGATATGTTTTCAAATTAGTTAGATAAATGCCTAGGAACCTGATTGTGGGACTAAATGAATGACTGTTTAGCTTTGTAAGAAACTGCCAAACAGTCTATCAAAATGACTATATTTTGCATTTCCCCCAGTAAAGAATGGGAGCCCAACACCCTCACCCTCATTAGGTACCATCAGTTTTGAATTTTAGTTGTTCTTTAGACTGCGTAGTGCTCTTTTGTTTTGTTTTGTAATTCTGTAGTGATCACTGACATTGGGCATCTTTAATATGGGTATTTGCTATCATATCTTTGATGAAGTGTCTGTTCAGATCTTTGGCTCATTCAAAAAAATTGGGTTTTTGGTACTTACATTGAGTTTTAAGGTTCCTTGTACGTTTTGCATACAAGTCCTTTAACAGATATCTGCTTGGCAAGTACTGTCTTAGAACCCATGCCTTGTCTCTTGATTCTTTTAAGTATTTTTCACAGGGCATAGGTTTATAATTTTAATAAACTCCAACTTATCATTTTTATTCTTTTATGGATTTGCTTTTTGTGTTGTATTTAAAATATCATCACTAATCCAAGGGTACGTGGGTTTTTTTTTTTTTCTTCTATGTTTTCCTCTGGAAGCGTTATAGTTTTGCATTTTACATGTAGGTATATGTTCCATTTTAAAGGAATTTTTGCGAACGGTGTAAGGTCTGTGTCTAGGTTCATTTTTAAAAATGAACCTTTGGTTTCAGCACCAAAAGTCAGTTGATTATATTTATGTGGGTCTATTTCTGGGCTCCCTATTCTTTCACATTGATCCAACGACCTTCTTTTGCAAATACCATGCAGTCTTGATTAACTGTAGTGTTTTGGTGAATCCTGAAATTGGGTATATTGTGAATCACTCAACTTTGCTCTTCTTTAGTAGTATATTAGTTTTGTTCTAAGTCTTTGCTCTTTCCATACAAACCTTGCAATCAGTTTGTCGATATCTGCAAAGTAGACTTCTGGGATTTTGATTGAGATGGTGTTGAATCTATGGATTAAGTTGGAAAGATTTGACATTTTAACAGTATTGACTCCTTCAATTCATGAACATGTAATATCTCACCATTTATTTAGATCTTTGATTTCTCTCTCAGAGTTTTGAAGTTTCTTGCCTATAGATGCTGTATATATTTTGATAAATTTACATCTGTGTAATTTTTCGTGTGTGTGCTACCATAAAACATGTTTTTATAAGAGTCACATTCCAACTTTTCATTGCTGACATACAGAGCAACAATTGACTTTCGTATATTAACCTTGTATTCTGCAACCTTACTGTATATGCTTATTAGTTCTGGGAGGTTTTTTTTTTTTTAATAGATTCTTTGGGATTTTCTACATAGATGATCATGCCACCTGTGAACAAAGACAATATTATTTCTTCCTTTCTAATCTATATATTTCCTTTCCTTTCCTGATAATTGAATTAGCTAGGACTGCTAGTACGATATTAAATAGAAGTGGGGAGAGGTGACATCATTGCCTTGTCCTGATATTTAAGAGAAAGTGTACAGTTTCTACTGTAATGGTTAATTGTGTGGGTCAGTTTGAATGGGCCACAAGGTGCCTAACTATTTGGTCAAGCATTATACTAGGTGTTTCTGTGAGGATGTTTCTGGATGAGATTAATATCTAAATTGGTAGACTGAGTGAAGCAGATATCTCTCCCTAAAGTGGATGGGCCTCATCCAATCAGGTGAAGGCCTGAATAGAACAGAAAGGCTGACCCTCCCCCAGGTAAGAGAATTCCTCATACCTGATGGCCTTCGAAATGAGATATTGTTTTTTCCCTGCCTTTGTACTCGAACTAACATATCACCTCTTTGTGGGTCTCGAGTCTGGATTCTGTTGGCATTTAGGCATGAACTACATCATTGGCTCTTCTGGTTTTCAGACTTTTGGACTTGGATTAAAACTAAACCATTGGCAATCCTGGATCTCCAGGTTGCCCTCGCCTTTTAGATCTGGGACTTGTCAGGCTCCATAAGAGCATGAGCTAATTCCTTTTAATTTTAATAAATCTATTTTTCTATAATTTAGCATCTATCTATCTCTCTGTTATCTATATATCTATTATCTCTCTATTATCTATTAGCTATCTAGCTATCTATCATGTCTATAATCTATCCTTCTATAATCTATCTACCTATCTATAATCTATCTATCTATCTATCTATCTATCTATCTATCTATCTATCATCTATCCTGTTGGCTCTGTTTCTCTGGAGAACGCTGACTGATACACTACTTACCATTAAGTATGGTGTAAGCTGTAGGCTTTTGGTAGATGTTCTTTAGCACCTTGAGGAGGTTCCCTTCTATTCTTCCTTGCTGAGATTTTTTTTTTTAGCATAAATGGGTGTTGATTTTTTTCAAATGCTTTTTATCTGACCACCGAATACATTTTCTCTAATTTATTTCTTTAATTGAGTGAAGATAAAAGGACAAATAGCTACAAAGCCTTGAGAAGAGTGCTTGGTGTGTAAACTGTTCATTCAATAGCTCTCATTGTTACCATTATGATCACAAACATTATAACTGTTCTTATTCAGAAAGTTTAGGGTTTCACACATTTTGATAGGTAGTTAACTCTTATATGGTGGTTAACAAGAAAGAGAAACACAGTTGGGGAAATATAAATACAATGATCCCCTGAAGCACAGAGTAAGAAATGGAAGCTATGCCCAGGACAAAACAAATATTTCAAAAGTTTTCTCAGGTTTGCCTCTGAAGGTGGAAGGTCTTCACCTCTCTCTTCCTCCATTTGGTCCCTGCTTCCAGATCCTAAGACAGAAATTATTGTCACTAATATTAACCTCTGTGATATAAAGGCTTATGTTCTATCTATAGAACTTAATTGCCCCTCATTATATGGATTCCCTTGGAATGAAAATGAACTTCAGTTTCAAAACCAATGTGTGGAACATGAATATTTTTTTAAGTCTGGGACTGAGGCCAAGGAGATGAAAATAAGGCTTCACTAGGTGTACTGGCTCATTAAATGTCCAACTTTCAACTGTCCAAGAACAGTTATGAAACTTAGATTGCCATCTTCTCATTCATATGCCTGGTTTCATGTTGTGTTATGTCCTGGTTTTAAGAGACCATATCTGTTTGCTCATTTTGTATGATTGAACATATTCTTGTGTAAGTTTCATGCATTCAGGGATAGTCTCATAGACAACAATACAGGGAGCCAAACAAAGATATAGAAGTCTAAGATGGAATTGGATGGTAAATGTGGATGGAGCTCTTTTAAATTCTGAGAATCAAGCCATATTCTGGCAGAGTTAATTATTTTTCAAACTATTTAAGATGTATACTTCAGCTTTTCCTTTCCCCTATGAGCTCAAAGAAGAGAGGAACTAGATTCAGGTTCTTCCATTAACAGAAGTGCACCAATGCTGCAGTGAGAAAAGGAAGAATGCCTTTCTGAAGAGGAGCTATCACTGTAGTCCAACTATGATTTTCCCTGGATGTTACTATCCTATAGTGGTACCTATATTATGCTTCTCATTGCAATTGCTGTGGTCATACAGCCAAACAAAGCAGAACGTTTGCTGGCCATTAATACAAAAGGAAGAAAAGAAACAAGAAAAATAAAGTTGGGGTTAGTATAAGAGATACTGAAACATACTTTTATAAACTTTATATTCTGTGCATGAATTTTAAATTATATATATTTATGGAAGGCTTGTCTATTAATCAACTGATTTACTAACTACTCTTCCCAACATTTCACTAGGTTCAACTTTCTTCTATCAAAGCTATTTTTTAAAAAAGGAAACTAAAGTAAGGGATTTGAAAAGTCTCATCTTACCCTATCACAGATTACTAATCAGCATTTTAATGCAAAAGCAAAAGAGTTCTTACATCATGCCCCCAAATATCCAATAATCATTTAGGATTTCGAAATCTTAATTTTTCTACAATATTCATAAGTGTCAAATTCTTATTGGCTAAATTGATAAGTATTATTAAATATAAGTGGTTAAATGTAGAAAAAAAGCTACTTGCCTGGGTCAAATGCTTGTTCTACATCTTAGTTACTGTGTCATCTTGGGGAAAATGTACACCCTTTTGAGCCTTAAAGTCTTCATCATTCATAACATTAGGACAATTAACAGCCACATTGTAGGAGTGCTGTGAGAATTAAGTGAAATAATTCATGTGGGATGCTTAGAGGCACGTTTTTTACGTAGTAAGTCTTCATTAAAGAGTTTAAAAAAAAACAGATTTTGCATCCTAAAACTGCATAATATTCTACATGTCTCACATTCCTTCATTTGAGGACTCAGATGAAAGCCTAGTGTCTTTATTTTTCTTTCTGAGTTCTTGCATGGAGTTAGCTTTCATGCCAAATTAAGGTCTATTTAGTACAGAACCATATAGCATCAGATGGATTTGCTTTGGAGCAACTGAACCTCCATGTGCAGCAGCCTTTGTTCAGAAAGTGAAAATTAAATGTGAAGGGTTATGTTCAGGTGGAAATATGGCAGGGTTGCCTTTTAGGGATAGAAAAATAGCAAAAAAATAAAAATACAGCCCCAGTTCTCTTTCCACTGTTATACAGACAAGATGAAACCTCAAAAATATCAATCTCAGATGATTTTTAAAATATCAATTCTATAAAGAAGGTAGGCAATGGCACCTGTATATTTTCTCTTCCAAATCATACACAAGGTCTAATTAATGCATTTTGTAAATTAGCTTTGTTTTATTCCATCAAATCATATGCCTGGCATGTAACAAATTGATTCTGATTTTGTTTGTAGTATCCATAAGGTAGTTTCAAAGAGCCATGTGAAGACGTGTGTTTGTGCTTCACATGGTACACATTAAGAATTTTATAAGAAAAATAAACATAAAAATTGTGTTATGAAACATTTCATAATTTACTATTGTTTGCTACTCACTAAGAGATTTATATGAAACATGTTTATTTTTACTTCAATTAAATCCAGTTGACTAAAAAAAAAATACCAAAGTCAAAATATATTTACAAATTTTGATGAAGCTAACTCTACCCAGAACTGATTCCCCAAAACCATTTTCCTGTACTGTCTGCACTAAGCAAAACACACTACTGGCATATAGGGCACGCTGATGGTACATAAGGGATAATTAGAGATTTTGTGCTCAGTATGACAGTAAAAAGGCATACAGAAATAAAGGAGAAAAGCGTTATGCATGTGTCCTAAATTAGTTTTGTGTATGTTAGGTTGTCTTTGGGTGCATGTTCACAGGCATGCACACACAGACACACTCATCTGTATTCTCAGGAAGACACAAAGCCTGCTATCACATAACTGTTATTTAATGAATGTATTCTGAATGCACTACATACAATTATTATTGATATTATGGTTAGCATTTCTGTAAGCACCAACACCCTTGCTCTGAGCCATGCAGAATGATCTAGCAGTACATCACATCTGCCTTGTAGGCGCACAGTCTCAAGTCAAGAAACTGACAAATCTGCTAAGCCTGGGGAAAGGGGGAGAAAGTGGGTACTAGTCTTGGGCAGAGACAAGGAATGTATAATATCACAGAATCCATTTCAATCATCTTTAGTCCTTTATTTTGATTTAGCTTTAATTTTACACAAAACCAATATATCATTAGTGGACATTTAAAAACATAGAAAAGGAAGGAAAGAGGAACTGTCCCATTGTGTAATTAGTTGGGATGTTCTTAGCAGTAAGGCATACATATAAAATTATGTGAATAAAAGAGTGAGATGAACTAACGAAAGTGACACACTATATTTAAAACATAGCAGAAAAAAGAGTGGGGCAAATATAAGCAAGGAAAACTTGTGGATATGTCTGAAATGTTATTGGAAATGTTTGTTCATTTTCTTCTGAGAGTCAGGGGAATCATTTCAGAAAGTGATTCTTATATATGTGCTTGTCCATATATCTAAAGACCCTTTTAGATTGTTCCTGAAATCGTATGATCTCACCCAGGGGTCAGTCAAGTTCAACATGGAGAAATATCTGAGTTTTCCTCAGCTCAGACTGTTAAAATAAGTAAATCTATTCAAGACATACTGAGGCCATTTTACCTGTCCCTCACACCTTTTTATTAATTAAGAGATTCTACCTAATCATTCATTGCACATGTTATGTTCTTCCTCTGCTTCCCTGATGTTCAACTATATTATAGCAAACACATTGTGTTGGTTTAACATGAGTCATGGACATGCTTTTCATGAGAGAATAGCTTATATATTTTAAAAGACAGGTTATAAAGTGCATGTGCATACAAATGTTCAATTTCTCTCTCTCTCTCTCTCTCTCTCTCTCTCTCTCTCGTTCATGTCAATTCTGTTTTCTTTTCTTCTAAGAAGAAAGAAATAAAATCACCAGTCAAAAACTTTAAAAAATCGACGTCTTTTTGTTAGCCATTAATATGTAATTGACTCCATCATTATTCCATTTAAATCAGGTCATTTGGGTCAATAAAACTTTTTTGATTCCTGAGTGTTGTAAGCATTGTGAGGAGCATCAGGAAGCTAATTCTCTAAAAGTCTTAACCATTCGGGAAGTAGTGTTCTTGACTGAGGTCAGGCTGCTATTATTTAAGCATCATGTTGGTGACTAAAAGTCCACTGAGTTGTGGGATAGGCAGCATCACTGTAGGTCAGAGCTAAGAGGTGGGAACTTGTTAGGGCAGGTAAATTCATCCATCACCACTACTACAACTTACACCCAGCCTGACCTCACAGTGGCTGCACCTGTTTTAAGAGATCACAACTCCCAAATCCTTACCTTCATATTTTAAAGAGAGTTGGGATCCTATGTGAATAAGGCTGAAGGAAAAGATGTGAAAATATATCTTAAGCAACATTAAACACACTATGGTTTACATGTTTCTGTACCATCTAAAATTCTTTCTGGAGCAAAGGAGAGCTGTAAAGAAATTTTTATAAAATTAGCAGGCATCTTTGTGTCACCTCCAGAATTCTGCACATGATTATTACTTATGAGCTCAATAAGTGTGTGTTGAATAAATGAAACTTCAGGTGTGGTTTGTGTTGATACAGATAAACAGTCCATGATGTGGTTGTGGTTAATACCATTTCCCAGTTGGGTCCTGCCTCCTATGTAGATAGACTCTCTTTTCTTATATCTTCCTCCAAAACCTATGATCATTCAGAAAGTTTCAACAGTAAAAGTTCCAGTTATCACATCGTATCATATGGCAAAATTTTTTTTCAATTAAAGGGAATGTTTCATTAGAGTTCTTTGTTTCCATTCTACTCCAATGATACACTGTGAAGTTTTCAATAATAGTAAAGAAAGTGATTTAAATTTTTTTTCCTGTCTAAAATTAAAAATCAAATCCAATCTGTAACTATGAAATTATTGATTACCATCTTTTACTAAATCTTATCTCAGTCTGTTTTTCATAAGGGACAGATTTTTTTTTTAAATGGGTGACAGAAATTGAAAGAAAATAAATCTTCAGAAGGCCCTCTATTTTTTTAAATCTTAAGTTGTGTAATGCTGAATTATTTGAATTTTAATATTTTGAGACTCATTCATCATTGTCAACATCCTTGGGTTCATTTTCTGTTTATTTAACAGATGTATGTAATGTTAAATTGCTTGTCTTTAAGATTTTAAAGATATTTAGCAGCAACACTTGAGCTATTTAGAAATGACTAATCTTTTCACTATTTCATTATGTTTGCAGTGTTTATTTCTTTAATTTTTTGTCTCATGGTGTTTATCTTATTTTAGAAGAGTAAATTTAGGAGGCTACACATGGAATTCCTTATAATCCAGCTTATCGTGGGGTAGATTGAAATTCAACCAGTGTCTTACTTAGGTTTTATTTTACAAAATAAGTGGAATTCACTGGTAATCTTCAGAGTGTTTCTCTATACTGTTAATCAGCTAAACATAACCATCAATTATAAATGCAAATTTTCAGGGTTAAATTGAGTGTTCAGATGCTCTAATGTAGCTTTTATTGGCTGTACATTGCCAAGTCTACACAACAAAAAATAAAGTGTTGGGTCAATATTTATTTTTGAATTGGTGCTCTACAGTGAGCTAATATGAGGGTAATTCAGGTCAAGAAAAAAGAAATAAGGGTGTTACAAATGCAATAAGAAGGGTTTTTTTTATTTGCGTATTTTTGCATGAATTATCTGGATTATGTCAACTGTGTAGACGTCTGTCTAGGAGTAGGATCTGAAAAGTTTATTCAAGTGCTGATTTGTAGAGAATAATATGAAGAGAGTAGAGAAATCAGGAAAATGTATTTTCATATGTGAGGAAAAAAAATCATGGAAATTTTAGATTATTTTTCATGTGGTCATTCTTTGTCCACAATTTTCTGATGAAAGCCTAATTAATTATCCATTTTCCTATTAAAATTTTATAAAGAAAAATAAGCAGAGCTTAATCATAGAGCCCACATTTTTTTCTTCTTTATCAACATCTCCAGAATAAGAATTATTTGTAAGCTTTGCTGGCAGTATACCACAGTGACAGGCTTCCAAACAAGGAGAAATAATTTATTAGCTCACAGTGTTTCTCCAGCCTTCCCCCCACCCCACCCTGAGGTGGTGCATAGGTGGTGCAATCAGTAAATTAAGTGTATTTTCTGCCTTCTTCTTGGCATAAATCGTTACTTTTCCGGGACCAAAGTGTGAGTGACTCTTTGCAATACTATTTGCAATTTTGAGTTAAATAAGCTTTGTTATCAAGAAGAGTGTGGATTTCATGTTATTTATTTATTTATTGGCAAAATATTTATTTGCAAGATTGCTATATTGATTAAAATCATACTCTATTGTGAAAAGAAAAAAAATGTCACCAAAAAAATCCAAGATAATTAACCCATGCAAAATCAAATTGGTTTACTGAGTTTTAAAGATTCTTTCCCTTTAGTTATAATTACAGCTTTTACACAAAACATAACATATCCATAACATTATTTTTGTTATAATTATTGCAGCTAATGATGTCACAACTTACAGGGAGGATTTTCTTCACAAAGCTAGTTACGCACATATAAAATGTATCTTATTTTATAATATGCTGTTTCATGTATTGCCAAGGAGACTATTACTGAAGAATGTATTTTAATGTAGAACCATTGAGTTAATGTTTTAAGGCAAGACAATTAAAACACTAGTCAACAATGTGTATTTATACATTACATTTTATAGCCACCTTACATCTTAATAAACTAAATCAAACGACATTTTTCTCCTTAACAGAGATTTTAGGAAAACTGAAGATCATACATAGCCTCGTCTATAGCTTCTTTCATTCTCAAGGCATTGCACTAGATTTTCAAATCAGAGCAACAGATGCAAGCGTTGCATTGCTCCACCAAGCAAGGAGTTTGCATAAAGGGTCTAGAACTCACTTTTGCTCATCAGCCCTAAATCTTGTTTAAATATGGAGCAGAATGATTTTTCAAAGGTTTGCCAAAGAATGAAAAATGGTTGGAAATAATAAAAAGCAGACTGAAGTTAATTTAAAAATAAAGATGTTAACATAAATTCAGTGGTGTGTAACCATTGAAGATGACGTTGTCGGTGATAAAGGTATGATCATGGGAAAGTGCCAAAGAAAATTACAAAAGCCAATATGTACATTATACTGTAACTTTTCTAAAATTTCATGAACTTTTAGAACTAAATGTGGAAGGAGCTACACAAAGATTTTAACAATATTTTATTTCTCAAATTTGAATTATAATTACCTCTTGCATGTTATATTTTCTTGTTCTATAACAAGAAGAGTAGGCTTGTTTCAGTATTAAGGGATAATAAGTTGCTTTGAAATTTTGAAGTACATATTAATTTTAGGATATTTTTTCACAGATAAGTATCAGAAAGATTTTCCCAATTATCAATATTACAGCAAAGTGATTATTTACTAGCAGCAAATTTTAATGTATTCATTTGTTTAGTCACCAATTCATTTATTCTGCAATGCATGTCAGTCACTGCCTGGCAGCAGAGGTGTAGTTTTGAAACAAATAGACATAAGTCATACTTTCTTGGAGCTTCAAGTCTGACTCTGGTTAGGATGTTATTGTCTACTTTAATTCTGTAGACACCACCATGTTTTTAACCCTGTAGATTCCACTGCCAGATTTTTAGCTAACATAGTATGAAAGACAACATTAAACTTTTCAGTGTAGTATATACTATCCTTGAGACCCATGTATTGTTAAAGGACAATATGTGTGCATGAGTGTGTGTGTGTGTGTGCGTGTGTGTGTACTTTATGCATTCTTAAAGAAAAACATCAGAGCTATAACAAAGAATTTCATAGAAAGAGTTCACAGATAAAGGAACTTTAAAAAGTATTTTACCTTGATCTGGTGTTGAGATATTAGTCCAAAATCCATGAAGAGAAACATAAATCATGAGAAATGACATAAAAAAAAATGACAAGACAGAACAAATATTTGTATGTTTTAATACTTAATTTATTCTCCAACCAAAGATATTAGAATTCCTTCATAGAGATTTTGTGAAAAAGTGTAAGAAAGCTTCTAGAGTAGCTTGAACTAGGTATTTTAAGGTGATTACATAAACAAAATATACCATGTCATAAGTGCTTAATAGAGAGGGAAGACTGTGAGTTTTATTTTTTCCTCTAAATAATTTAACTTTAATAATTAGCTGACATTTCTGTTATTACAACAAAGGATACATAGAACTGAATATCTGAAAACCTTGTGATTTTTAAGTACTCTACTATAATATCTTCCCATTAAGAGCTCTCTGGAAGATTTCCCTGGGTTTTGTTGAGACATGCTGTGCTGAATACACATGGACCCAGAACCAAGGATGAGAGTCATCCTGAGTAGAAGCAGAAGGGCAGCTTGTCTGAGGATGCAACGTGTAAGTCAGTGGTCTGCTGCAGAAAGCTATCATCTGTCCAGAATGTTTAGTTTGGTAGTGTTCAAAAAGAGTTTAGAGCTGTGTTTGTTTGTTGTTGATGTTTTTTTTTTTTCCTTTTTGGAGAAAAGATATTCTGTTCACTTAATAAATATTTATACATGTTGATAAATAATAAAATATATATCAGACTAAGAGAGCCTCTTAAACAGGTACAAATAATTTACCAGATCCCTTTTTTTTTTTCCTTTTGGTCCCCAGGACTATCAGGTTGGCTGGGTTGGAATTTAAGGGAGAAAAAATAAGAACAATCTGTGTTGCTGGAAGGAGGAGTCATGTGAAAAAACATGAACTTCTCCTGGCATCTTGGGAATGGATGTTATGGCTCCTGGGATGACTTAAGTATGGAGCTTCCCATCCACCATTTGTAATTTTCTTGTTAGTGAGACGTCCCAGAGTCAATCCTCCGGCTCTTGTGTTTCTAATTTGAGAAGATCTCCTAGTTAACATCTAGTCAGTAGGCTGATTTGAGCTACCATCTTCAGTCCACAACTAGAGCACTGGTTATCATACCAATCTCCACATTTATGAGGTACATAAGCAGATTATTGGCTAAAACCACCAACTTCTCAATGGTACTCTTAAGGTTGGCAGGACAAATCTTAAACTTCATATGCCAATAGAAAGAATGATTCTGTCTAGACAGAGAGATACTCTCTTTGCTGTCCCATGTTCACATCAAAGAAAACATCATTTAGCTGAGCTAGAAAGAAGTTCCAGTTGCTTACTGGTTCAATGTCATGAAATGATGGACTTTATTCTCAGGTTCTCTGTCTTAGACATTCTGCTATTTGTTAAAATATTATCAGGTGTATGATTCCTTTAGTGAACTCTGGATATAAAAGAAAATTAAAACGACTGTTCAAATTGTTCCTGTCATTCTTTTTTCACCAGAACAAAATATCTAATATTGGCCTGTGTCCTGAAATTCATGTGATCTCCTGGCACTTGAATCCACCTACAAAGTATTTAAACAAGGCATCTTACCCAAAAAAAAACAAAATCCTAATTAGAGCTGAACTCCAGTGAACCATCTCCATCTGACACAGAAGGGACATAGAAAAGTCACTTTCACTTTTGCCTGACTTCTCCTTATTCTCTTTCACTTAAGAGCAGGAAAGAAATGTTGGAATTAAAAGATGGAGTCTGAAGGGTAAGCAGACTATAGGAATTTCTTCCGAGAATCCTGTGTTTCACTTCTCAATCATATAAATCATATAAAATAAATCATATAAAATAATAGGTTTCCTCTTGTTTATGTATAATCTAAACATCTCTTTAAGCAATAAAAATTTGATATTAGGACTATTCTTTGTTTAATAAAAAGAACTGATTTTTTTCCATTGTTAACCTATACATTATTTTCAAAATGTCACCATACCTTCAGATTCTCCTTGTTTGGGGAAGAAAGAGTGAACTTTTACCCATGAATAAAGAAAGAAATGGGATACATTAAAAAAAACTTCCAATCTGTATGAAAAGGCCATGGTTTGAAAAGAGTTACTAATCTTATCATGAAATGAGAGATTGGGCACTTTATTAAAATAATGGGAAACATCTCAAATATAGGGCATTTGTTCTGATTTTACAAAGTTCTCAGTATTGAAAAACAAACTCTCACTTTGTGATCTTGGGAAAACAAAACATGGCATGGACTCATGAGCACATTTGGAGCCGACTGTCTGGGATGAAACACCAACTCCTGGCTGGATTCTGATTGGACTGGAATGGAAAGTGAGGGCTGAGGTGGGGTATGGGGATCATGTCCACTCATGTGGGATGCACTACAAGAACAGTTCAGTGGTTTTGGCCAGGGAGGAACTCCAGAGCAGCTGGTGAGATGAAAGAATCCTAGATTTTGAGATGATGGGACATGAGGATTCTGTTAAGAGTCATAAACTGATATTCTGTGAAAGAAACAGAGATGCAAATTCTTTAAATACTTCTGACTGCAGAACCAGGTATCTCTCAGTTCTTTGAGCAGTTGTGTCCTGTCAGTTCCTTTGGTGCATAGGGCTGGCTAAAGTGCCAGACCTCTTCCAGAACACAAGAGACCTGTATTCCATCCGATGCACATGATATTGATTTTGGAATGGAAATTACATCCATTCTTTCTCAATTTTACTAGCTGGAGTTGACCATGTTTTTAATCTATCCATAACTCATATCATTTTAAAATTATTATTGGAAAGGTAATACTATTTGTTGCCTAAAGTCTAGAAAATATTGGAAAATAAAATGGAAAAACATTAACCCAAATCCCACCGCTCAGAGATAGCATTTGAAGTGATAGTACATTTCCATCCAGCCTTTTTCCCCCCTAGGCAACACACACACACTCACACACAATATACATACACATAGTTTCACTCCCTTTAAAAAGAAAACTAACTTATGGCATCAATCTTCAAGAACATGATTTTAGTGGTAACGTAGCATTTGATCCGCAAAGCTGAGTCAAAGAAGAAATGTTGAGGAAAACAACCAGAAATGGAATTTTTCTTTCTGATTCTTATCAATCAACTAATCAAGTCTTGGTGGTGTTTATTTAAATACCCTTGTATCACGCAGTTAGCATTTATCTGTCATGTCCAAGAGAAAAGCCTGAGAGTCATTGTTTTTCCTAAATGCCTGACGGAAATCAAGTTAGACTCTGTCAATGGCGTTCCCCTCATCTACCACTCGTTAACCATATCAAAAATGGAAATGAGTTTAGTTTGGCATAACTCAGAATGTCATTTGGGAAGAAGGCGAAGGAGCTGTGCCAACATTAATGTGCAGTGTGAATAATTTACTTTAATTTCCATTAAAGCACCAGGAGGAGATGTAGGAAACCTTTCCTGTGGCTGCTCTAAGCTCTGGGATTTAACTTGGTTAGCAGAACAGTTTAGGTAGCTTAGGGACCTAAATTTGGAGCCAAGATGTTATGGGTAAGGACACAAAATAAATAGCAGCCTATGGTGTTTGCAGGCTCCACAATAGGAGAATTAAAAGCAGGAGGAAAACAACAGGGCAATTTGTATGACTGGATGCTGTAAATTAGTAACCTCAGTGAAAGGCAAATAGAAAGTGAAGAATGAAAGGGGTCAAGGGTCTCTCTGGAGACGTGGAGAAGTGAGAAGGGCCCTTACATTCCTAGGAGATGCGGTGGGCAGAGAAGCACAAGAGAATGCACATCTTGACTGTATCTCAAAGGCTCGGGGCTGTCTCTGTTCCAGAATTTTACCCTTGCTAATTATCTAAAACTTTTGGCCAGTTTTACTCAAAATCTCCCAGAATGTTAACCACCATCTTCTGAGATAAGTAAGCTGATGGTATCATATTTCTACTTTTTATAATCTCCGTGGTTATTCTTGTGTTCTTCTGTCATCTTTGTCTTTCCTCTCAGAAATATGCAGATGCTGACGTTAATGCTTTACCCACACATTCCCGTGGTCTAGACAGACCCAACCTGATATTGACCAAGGTCCTTTCTCTTGCACTACCTGCAACTCCTTCTATTTAGGGCACCTTTAACTCTAAAATGTGCTACTGACCACTTTCTTACCTCTTCAAGATTGGTTTTAAAATCATGGGCAATGCAAAGACACCTAGTATGCGAACATGTGATCAGGAACAATGTGGATGGTGTTGCATCCATTTCCAAAGATTGCAGTGCAGAAATATTCTGTGATTTGCCCAAGATATTAGTCAATAGAAAATGAACTGGAAATAAAAGCCACGACCCCCAATTTTCCCAACTACTTTTAGCCTCATCAACCAGTCTTAACTACGCTACTGAATGAGGTAAGACATGAATGATACAGACTACACAGAGATGCCATTTTTTAAACTCAGGGTATAATTTATGTACAATGAATGCTATTATCTACTTTTGAAAGCAAGGTCAATATACTTGCAAAATATTTAGAAGACTGGCTAATGTAAATGTTAATTGAAGTATAGGTGCTGTATATATATAATTTATAAATACATAATATATAAATTTTATATATTGAAAAAGCAGCCTCACATCTAGTCATCTATTACAGGACTTGGCAAACTCCAGTTGTCAGGTCAAGTCTGGCCCATCACTTGTTTTTGCAAATAAAGTTTTATTAGAACATAGCAATATGCACTCCTTTACATATTTTCTATGACTGCTTTTGTGCTAAAACAGCAGAGTTGTGTGATTGCAACAGAGGCTATATGTCCCTCAAAGCCTGAAATATTTACAATCTACTCCTTTCCAGAAAAAGCTGGCCACCCCCTGGTCTTCCACTTCAGACTACACACAGAAATTCAAGTGAGGGTTAAATTCAGTAACTTACTAAAATCACTAAGTCGTCTTCCAACATTTAGTTAGTCAAATATCACAGAGCGCCTGTTCTCAATACTAGGATTAGGAAAGTGATAGAGCCAAAATCCCCAGTCGCTTAGAATGGGACCAATTAAACATGAAATTATCAGGAGGCACTTTAATAAGAATAAACAAGGAAAGCAGAGTGTTTGCCTTGCATGGTCAAGGGAGGCATAAAACAAGACTCCAAAAGACAAGAAGACACTAGTTGATCTAGACAGAGGAAAGCAGCTAATGCTGAAACTCTATTGTGACTATTTCTTTTGCAAAAGGACTAAGCAAGGGGAGGGTGGGGAGTGGAACACTTTTGGACAGAGACTCTGGTTGTGAGGCTGGCACTGTCCCCAGCCGGCCAGGTGAGGAGGGTCGGATCTTGGCTTTCTGCTTTGCACACCTGTGGCTGCTCCAGGAAGCCTCTGCTGCCTTCCTTCTCTCTTACTCTCAGGTCTAGGATTGTATGATTCCACCTCACCGTTCAGGCAGAAATGGCTGAGGCTTAAAATAAGAATGCCAGGGCTCCGTGTTTCAAATGGTGAAGCATTCCATAAAATTTTAGAATCTCCAAAGACCCCATGACCAGGTTTCTTTGCACAGATGATTAATCATGGATTTTTACAGCCCGTTGTTCTTGATGTACTCATGTGACTTATTTTCATGGAATGCTTTTGTCTAAAGATGTGCAGAAATCATCCAGTTATTTTCGAGTGGTTTACTCATATACGCTCTTACGTTTTTTTTTTAAATTAATTAATTAATTTATTTATTTTTGGCTGTGTTGGGTCTTCGTTTCTGTGCGAGGGCTTTCTCTAGTTGCGGCAAGCTGGGGCCACTCTCCATCACGGTGCGCAGGCCTCTCACTGTCGCGGCCTCTCTTGCTGCGGAGCACAGGCTCCAGACACGCAGGCTCAGTAGTTGTGGCTTACAGGCCCAGTTGCTCTGCAGCATGTGGGATCTTCCCAGAGCAGGGCTTGAACCCGTGTCCCCTGAATTGGCAGGCAGATTCTCAACCACTGCACCACCAGGGAGGCTCTGCTCTTAAGTTTAAATATTCAAAGATTTCAAGTAAAAAATCTTGAAAGAATCCATTTCACTGCTATTCACTACTTTGAATATAGCTTCCCACAACACTTGCCGCATGAAAATAGATGTATACATAGCGATGGTCGAGGCGTCATATGGAATCGTCACCTGGTTTCATCTGCTCATGCATATATTCAAGAAACACATCTTAAACCGCCTCCGACACAATCCTCTCTTCCTCCAATAATGATTTTTGCAACTTACCATTGAGAGAGATTAATTCATCCAAGAATGTCTGCTTCATTTGCTCTCCTTTTAAAATGCAATTATTCCTGGGCAATTATTCCTATGCATGATTCCATAATCATGTAAGTGGTTATCAAGTCTCTTAATTGGCTGGTAGAAGCACGCCCAGGGGTCTCAGAGCTGGACAGAAGGAACTTAGGGAACTCAAAGTGGAAGGGTATACGAAGGGCAAGTGGATCGCTAAGCAGAGTTTGTGGCTTAGGATAAAAGCTAAGGAGCAGTAAGCAAGAGATCTTAGAAATCAGTTTTCTAAAGACAAACGTTATTTCACTCTCACTTAATACTCCAGGGTGAGAATGTGGGTCGCTTTGCCCTGCGCAGTCGTTCAGGACTCGGGTTTCTTCCATTCTGTTTTTTACACCAGTTGCATTTTGGAGAAGTGTGGTTGCCCAGGTAAAAAGTGGTTGGATTAAAGATGTGTTTCATCACCCAAGGTTTCTACACTCTAACATTACTATTTTTCCCTTTCCTTACTCTATTCTTTGGAAGTGATTCCACACTCAAGTGGAGAGAAATGAAGCTCTAACTCCTGGGAGGGTATATCTCCATTTTTTGGTATTTGGGATTCTTCTGTAAGGGCGATTTGCCTTTTATCCCCATTTATTTATTTATCCAGTCATTTGTTTATGTCAACATTGACTTGTGAATATTTACTTTATTCTTTGGGCTATCATCCAATATTAGCATTATTTATTTTGTTGCTCAGATTGGTCCAGTCTTGGACACAGATAGTTCTTTCTGGCTGATTCCTGGGTCCCTTTGACACTCATGTGTAAATATATACACGTCTGCCCTTTTGGGCACTGCAACATATCCCAGCCTCATCTTGTTTTGTCTTTAAACTGGCTCCAGGACCAATCATTTCTCCAAGAAGCCCTGGTTCCTTTCCCTGGAGGACAATGACATTGTTAATTAACTATGCTCCAATACAAAATAAAACTTTAAAAAAAAGATATGTCACTGTAAAAAAAACTTAAGAGTGGTAAAAAACAAACAAAAACCAACAACAACAGAAAACACCACCAACAAGATCTGGGCACTGCTGTTGCTTAGCAAACAAAGAAAATAATTTTACATTAACATTTAAGTGCATAATCCATTCTGAGTCAATTTTTATATTAGGTGTGAGGTTTAGCCCAAAGTTCATTTATTTTTTCCTATAGACATTCAGTTGGTCCAGTACCACTTGTTCTAAAAGCTATCCTTCCTCCACTGAATTCCTTTTGCATCTTTCTCAAAAACTCAGGGGAACGTTTTTGTGTGGGTCACTTTCTGGCTCTCTATTTGATTACATTGCTCTATATGTCTCTTTCCAATACTACACTGTCTTGATTATTATGGTTACACAATAAGCCTTGATATAAAGTAGAGCGATTGCTTGAAATTTATGCTTATTTGTCAAAGTGGTTTTAGCTGTTCTAGGGCCAGTGCCTTGCCGTATAAATTTTGGAGCAAGCTTTTCTATGTCTACATAAAATCTTGATGGGATTTTACACATATATATATATTTAGAGAATTAAGATCTTTACTATGCTAACCCTACAATCCATGAACAAAATACATCTCTCTTTATTCAGGTCTTCTCTGATTTCTTTCATCAGCAATTTGTAACTTTCAGCATATAAATTCTGGGCTTGTTTTAAGTGCATCCTTTAGTATTTCATTTTCTTTGGAATAATTATAAATGGTATTGGGTTTGTAATTTTGTTTTTTGAAGATTCATTCATTATATATAAAAGCACAGTTGATTTGTATATGTTGTACATGTGTCTCATAACCTTGTTGAACTCACTTATCAGTTCTAGGAGTTTTTGTAGTAGGTTCCTTGGGATTTTCCATGTAGACAATCATGATGGCATATGAAGATACAGATAGTATTATTTCTTCATTTTCAGTCTAAATTCTTTTTATTTTTTTGACTTACTGCAATAGCTAGAACTTTCCAGTGATATGTTGAATGAAAAAGGTTAGAGCAGACATCCTTACCTTGTTCTTGATCCTATAAAGACAGAACTATCTTTTTTTACATTTATTATGATGTTAGCTGTTGAAGAAATAATGACTGTAAAGAGATATTTGTTTTATTTTATTTTTTTAATTGTTTATTTTATATTGTAGTGTAGTGGATTAACTATGTTGTGTTAGTTTCAGGTATACAGCAGAGTGATTCACTTATACCTATACATATATCTATTCTTTTTCAAATTCTTTTCTCATTTAGGTTATTACAGCATATTGAGCAGAGTTCCCTATGCTATACAGTAGGTCCTTGTTGGTTATCTATTTTGAATATAGCAGGGTATACATGTCAGTCTTAATAAATCAACTCACACAGTTATGGAGGCTGTGAAGTCCAAAATGGGTCTGGAGGCTTGAGACCCAGTAGAGCCCATGGTACAGATGAAGTCTGAAGGCTCAGCTTCTGAAGAAGTTTCTCTTTCTCACGGAAGCAGAGTCAGTCTTTACTCAGGCCTTCAACTTACTGGATGAGGCTGCTCACATTATTGAGGGAAAACTGCTTTACTCACTGTCCACTGATTTAAATGTCAATCTCATCCCAAAACACCCTCTGCACTGATACATAAATTTAGCCATCAGAGTAGTATGAGTTTCTTCCTTAGTACTCCATTAGCTGCATCCTACATACTTTGATATGCATATTTTCAGTTTTATTTTCATTCAATTCATTGTATTTTTAGTTTCTTAGAGACTTACTTTTTACCTACGGGTTACTTACAAGTATATTGCTTACTTTCTAATTATTTAGACGTTACTCCCTTTTCCTTCTGTTGTTGGTTTCTAGTTTGAGTTCGTTATGGTCAGAGAACACATGCTATATGATTTTAATTCATTTAAATTTGTTAAGGTGTGTTTTATGGCCTAGGAGATGATCTACCTTGATAAATGTTCCACATGTACTTGAAAAAGTGTGCTTGTTATTACCATAGAGTACTGTGTTATTTCTTTCTGGCCTCCAGAGTTTCAAATGAGAAATTTGCTGTCATTAAAATTGGTTTCATAAAGGTAATTTATCATTTCTCTTTGGCTACCATTAAGATTATTTTCTTTGCCTTTAGTTTCTTGAAATGTACTTATCATGTATCTTGGTGTGAATTTGTTTGAGTTTATTCTTTTGGGGACTTTGCTTACCTTTTCTCAAATTGTGTTTTCCATCAAATTTGGGAAGTTTTCAGTCATTATTTCTTTAAATATTTTTTTCAGCCCTATTCTCTTTCTCCTTTCCTTCTGAGATTTCAAGGGGGCAATTGTTATCTCACAGGTTTCTGAGGCTTTGTTTGTTTTTCTTTTGTTTATTGTTTTCTCTCTGTTGTTTCGATAGGGTGAATTCTATTGATCTGTCCTCAAATTTTCAAGTTCATTGATTTTACTCTCTGTTATCTCCAATCTAATCTTGAGCACATCACAGAGGTTTTGTTTTAAACTTTGTGTTATTACATAGTTCATGTCCATAATTCTTATTTCCTTTTTTTAAAATAACTTCTATTTCTTTCCTGAGATTTTCTATTTTTATTTGTTTCAAGAGAGTTTGAAATTGCTAGTTGAGGCATCTTTATGATGGCTGGTTTCAGAATTTTGTCAGATAATCCCAACACTGGATTCATCTTGGGATTGGCATCCTATCACTGTCTTCTCTCATTCAGTTTTCAATTTTCTTATTTCAGTTGTATGTGATGAGTGAATTTCAGTTGTACCTGTTACATTTTGTCTATCATGTTATGATTTTCTGTGCCTTATTTAAATCTTTTATTTTACTAGGGAATCACTGTGATGTTTAGCACCTGGTGTTCCCAAGACAATTTAATCTTCAGTGCCTTTGTGCTGTTATTTTGGTCTGCTTGGTTTATCTGGTGCTGCTGGGGCTCTACTGGTCCTCACTCATTCTGCGGAAGGGGTAGAAGGGGTTCCCTTGCTGGGTGTGCTAGGTGTCTTTCAGTACTAGAGGGAGTCAGGCTTGTCTGCTTTCCAAAACAGGCAGCTCATGTGGTTGTGTCTGTTATCCCTGGTGTTTCCTGGTGGGGAGTGAAGCCTCTGACCCAGTGAAGACAAGGAGACTTCCCTGAGAGGGGACTTGTTAAGGCAGGATCCTCCTGCCTGTTAGGACAGAGGGGCCTGCCTATCAAGGTCTTGTTGATGTGGTGGTCCCCATGCCTCTGCTGTCTCTAGGTAGGTGCAAGAGTCTCAGGTCCCTGGCCACCAAGGGGCTTTCCTGGCTGGTCCTCTCTTTGCAGCTGATTCTCTAGGGCTGATTCCTTCCAAACTCATATCTCTCTGTAGGGAAGGGAGTCTCTGGCCACATGGCAAAGAAGAGCACTTTCCCCCACTGTCAGGGTGTTAGCTCACCTGATGTTGTCAGAGGGACCTCCGTTCAATCCAGGAGCAGAAGGAGCCAACCTGTACTGCCCTCTTTTGCTACATCAGGGGTCAGGAAGCTCCGGGTCTGAGTCGTCTTCTCTGTTGGGTAGGGGAACCATATTCCCTCCATTCCTGCACCCCCAGGCCAGTTCTTCTTCTTCTCATTCCTTTTAGAAATTTTCTTTGTTTGTCTCTTGTGTCTTTCAGGTGTTTACAGTTGTGCTTAGTAAGGAGGACCAGGGAGAAACAGGTGTAAGTCATGTTGTCTGGACCAGAACTCAGTTTTCTTTATTTTTTCCTTAATATGGGATTTGGGGAAACTATGTGGTCTATTCTGCCAACAGAATCTTGCCCTAACAGAAAGTTTAGATTGCAGATATATTGTGAAGGTGAGTCAATGAGGATTTACTCAATGATTAGACATGGAGTTTGAGGGAAAATGTAATCAGACAGAATTCAATTTGGGATCTGAAGAACTAGAGGAAGAATAACCCATTAATTGAGATGGTGAAAATTGAGGGAAGCCAGGTAGGCTAGAGGTGTATTCAGGATTTTATTCGTACATGTTAAGTTTTAGGTATTTGGCAGTCAACACATTTGGAAACAGTCAAATAAGCAATTTATTATATGAACCTAGAGTTCATGGTAGTGGTCTTTTTTGAATTAATAAATTTGCCAGCTTGTACATGGTAGCTATAACATTAAAGCAGAAAATGTTTCAATATTTTAGTGTATGTAGTAGCACTAAGCCAAGTTATTTGATCTCGGAATCCCACATTTAGAAGCCTATCCAATCACTTGCTATTGCCTTTAAGCATCTAGTAACCTTTCCAAGGATGAAATTGATTGTATCTAATTTTGGAAACTGAATATAATTGTGTCACTAAGCAATTCTATGAAATCCAGGGAGAGGAGATTAACTTGTTTAGAACTTTATCACTCCAGAATTTCACCCCTATTCTTAGTCAAAATGACAGTGGGTGTCTATTCAAAATGCTGAGAAGAGCAAATGAGAAATCAGAAACAGGCTTGCAAAATTACCATTTTATTGGAGAAGACAGAAAATATAGAAGATGCCTTCTGTAAACAAGAGGGTGACATTGAGCAGTGTTGGTTCAGGCAAAGGATGAGACAGACAATTACCTCATACAGTCAGAAAAGAGTAGGGTAGCCCCTAGTCTAGACAACCCCCAGACTGTGTATCCCCAAGGTACACACACACTTTTGTTTGCCATTGAAGTACAACATCTGTTAAAAAACAGGAATATAACTTAAGTGCTTTTTTCTTCTTAGGGCAAGAACTAGCCTTTGGGAACCTGAGCCTATCCGATTTTAGGCAAATATTATTAAAGGTTTTTTGTAAGAAAGTTATGATGAAAGACAACTGGTAATTTCAGGGCAGGCCAACACAGCAGCAGAAATTAATTACTGAATAGTCATTGTAAGTAGGTATTTTAAAATGACCCTGCATTTCAAAAAGGATACACCTATGAAAACCAACATGAGAGGAAACTTTCATGAGACATGTGAAAAAAGATAGTGATCAGAGGAATTGGGAGCCTATAACATTTTCATTTTTCTTTGATATACTGCCTTAAAACACACAAGAGTTTTTTGTTGTTGTTTTTTGTTTGTTTTGTTTTGTTTGTTTGTTTTAATCTACTAAAATGTCAAAAAAGAAAATCTCACTTAAGTTAATGGAAAGCTCTGGTTGTGATATTGCAAGACTATCTTAAAACATGCCTCTTATTTGCACAACCATTTTTTTAGTTCTTTTTGAATTGTATGCAATAACCTTTTAAGATCAGTTTCCTCAATCTGTTTGGCTATTCCTAAATTTCTTTGCGGCATCAATAAGACACTAAGAATCTTAACTTTCCTCCTTCTCAACCTCCCCTTCTTTTTGCTCTTCTCGACGTAAAATATGTGGACTGGATCACTTTTCAGCCCTATCCCACTCTGTGTTTTGCTAACTAATATTTTATTTCTAAGCTGCCTTTGCTGTACTATAAAAAGAAAACAAAATGTAATGCTATAGCTGCAGGTGAAAATAACTATATGTGTCCAGATCTCCTGTGATCACAAAGCATGATAAACTTCTTAGAGGCAAAGTTTAAAACATCCAGTGGGTTTAGATTTCATGATTAAATTTTGAAGCCAAATATTTTTATTTCCTGTGAAATTTTAGTGTCCTTTAGAGTTGGAGCATGTTTGTTTTGCTTAAAGCAACTTTCTCTTTGATTGTTGAAGCATTTCATTCACTCTATAACATGTTATACCAAATCTACATACTTTATGTTTTCCATTTTTTTTTTCTGAGAACAGTCACCAGAAATTGTGTTCTCAAGTGCCAGGAGAACAAGAGCATTGATCTCTCCAGTTGGAGTTTTAGGCCACCTTCTCCTTGTCACTCTCAGCTGTAATTTAAGATATCAGCTTTTAATTATTTAGCGGTTTATAAGTATAAATAATTTACCAGTCAACCACTAAGGCGACAGCCCATTAATCAGCCCATGAACATGTGCACTGATGTCATGCTGCTGTGGTCTGCATTGCACTGGGTCCTGTTGAGGTCCACGTGCTCAGAGCCACTCTACCTCCCCACCCCCGCTCAGATGTGACCTGTTTTGCTTGTGGATTGAATTAATTGGGGCTCAAATTAAGAGGTGCACCCAAGAACTCTAACCTTCAGAGGTGGAACCAAACTTTGTTGTGGGGGCAGTTGCAGTCGTGGCTTTTCTGATGCTGACTTCTTATAACCGTTCTGTGACATCACCCAAGGAGATATGTGGAGAAAATAGGTGAAGGAATAACATCTTACAAGATAGGTGTGATTTTTGAAATAAAGGATGTGTGGTAATGTTGAATGTTTATTTTTATCTTCTTGTCTAGGTAGTTGGTTTTGAAATCTTGACTGGATATTTTTTCAGGAGCTACATTTCCTTTCTTCATCCAGGTGCTCTAATGACAACGTGGTAGTTTCTTTCATAACCTTTGGGCATTTTGTTTATAATTCAAGTTATTGATGGGCTTTCTTTTTTTTTCACCATAAGGTTAGTACTATCCTAAGTCTCATTAGCCTTCTAAGGACATATATCACCTTCCTATAAAAATAATGACTTATGTTAATTTTAAATGCATTCAAAAATTGTACAACAGAATGATGAGGCTATTCTTTTGGTAAAACTGTAGACTCTCTACATAAGGGTAACGGGTAACCCAAGTTACTGTGTGGTTATGCAGACCCACCTTTGGGGTGGGTATTAGGACACAGAGAAGAAAAGTATGAGCAGCTCCGGTACCACCCTGATTGCCTCTAACTGCTCCGTGTTTCCAGTTTCTGCCTCCTTCTCTCTGAAGGCACAAAGTAAGACCCAAAGTTCTGCTCTGCCCTCCCCCATAACAGTGCACAGCAACCTGCCTCAGCTCTGGGTATTCCCAAGAGAAGGTGCCCCCTGGCACATCCCGACCCATCTCTGCCATGCTGCGTCCTTGCGAGTCCGAGTTTCACTCTGGCCTGAGAAGGACATTCCTTCCCCAGCTCCAAATTTCATTTAACAACCTGGACCAGAGATTGCATAGTTTCTGTCCAAACTCTGTCAACACTGTCATGAATTCAGCCCCTTTAACTTTTGCTGAGGCAGTCACAGAGGCTAGTTTCAAGGTGGTGTCCAAAGTTCATAGTGAAATTTTATTGGGACTATTTTCCAAGCAGGAACATGAACCCTCTACTTGGGGCATCTCTCCCTGGACTTCATGTTACATTTAGCCTTGCCCTGGCTCATGTAATACTCGCTAAACAGAAGCTCTTGACCCAACCTCGTCAGAGACCTAAATCCTAATCTACAGAGTTCATCTGCCTTTTTTCAACCAGTATCCAAACTTAATCACCTGCCCTTTGCCTAACACAGATCCACATAACTGTCATTTGATGAGGGGGTATTATGTGCCACGCTCTGAGGAAATTGTTTTGCAGACATTTTACCACTTAATTCCCCTCATAACACAAATGTGTTAACCAGGATGCTGTAGGTTACTGAACCAAGCAGTAAGAGAGTGAGAGTTCAATTTAGGCCTGTCTGACTCCAAAGCTCACACCCTGTGTATACTCTACTTCGTGATCTCTAATCCAGTCTAAACACCTACAAACCTCGCTGGCTGACTTCTATCTGGAATGAATCCCCATCGCTCCCACTTTATTCTGAATGTCTCTCTACTCCCTTCTCCAATGGAACCACTCCTTTTAGTCAAAAGTGACAACACCAGCCTTAAAATGCCCTGGTCTCTGAAATCTGGTAATAATTATTGCATTAATCTATTAGTCACCTATTTTATTTACATATGCCCTGATATGGAAGAAGTCAGATGATGTTCTGCTCCCCCTCTGATTCAATTTAGTATAATTTGGAGAAAGAATATACGTTTCCCATCGAATTCTAAATTAGACCATACAGCAAATTGCTTTCCTGGGTTCTTTAACTCCAAAATGCAGTTCGTGGCTCCTGCAGCCTATAACCAAGAGCCTCAGGTTCTTGTTTCCCTGGTGTGGGCACTGCCCCTTAAGATGTTACCTTGTGTCAAACTTTTCCCCAAACTTTGCAAGTAAAGGGGGAAAATGAGAACCACGTGTGAAAACACACTAAGGATCCTTGGCCTCTCCAACAGAAAGATTTCTTATGGCCCTTTTTTCATGTCAACTTCTTGAACCCCTTCTGCCTCCTGATACTCTTTGTATTTTTCTTCTCACTGAAGTATTTTGTGAGTCCCTACTCTCTCTCCATCCCTGGCTGCCCCTGGAAACCATGTCCATCTTCTACTTTATTAAGCATTTCATGTCCCATGTCTCTTTGTATTGACTTGTCCTATGCCCTCTCTGCACAGAGCCCAGGTTTCTCAGGCAAACCACTGCCAAACCACTGCCACCCACCATTCATGGGTTTTCCTGTATAAAATCAAGCATCCATATAAGAGAGAAATTATGCTGTGCCTCTAAAAGATGCTTCTTTACACATAATGGTCAATCAATTATTTGCTGAATGAAGAAACACCTTTTCTTGTACTTGCCATTAACTTGGGCATGTAATTAAAAATAATCTGTATTGTATGTAAGGATATCCAATCCCTCCAACTAGTTTATACTGCCCCTAAATAAGCCACTTTACACTCACTTTGAAATTTCCATAACATAGCAGACGCGGGGCCAAGCAAAGTAAGTTATTTAGATATTTACTGAATTAATTGTACTCAGCATACAGTTCCAATCACCTACTACAATGAGGGAGTCCAGAGAATTAGCACAGAAAATGTAAATATGCACAAGGCACACTCATGCTGTACCTTTCTGTATGGGAGGCTCACCCACTCTCCATGTCTACGACCTGGGGAAGTTCTGGCTCTATTAAAGATTAATCTTAAACTTCAGTCCACCAGCAAATCTTTCTCTAGACTTAACTCCAAGCCAACGACTGTACCACCTTCATTTCTCTGAATCCAGTGCCCACACAGTATCTGGCACAGAATTGTCACTCAGGAGGTATTTGTTCAATTCATTTAAGTAACAATTCTGCACTTAAGTTCACTGTAGTGAATAAAAGCACAACAGTCTTATCCAAAGAAAAAACAATAATGATCAGTTGTTTATTTCTTAGGAGAAAATGATAGCAAAGCAATCATTACACTTGGTCAAAGCAGACATTAAATATTTTTTTAAAAAACTATTTTGGTTTGTTCTATCATTATGATATGTCTCAGGTATTTTCTAATTAATCATTGGCATAGTATTACATATTCAGCAAATGTGGGACACTCATCCTGAATAGTAGTAAGAAAATATGGCTTATCAATAAAATAAATGTTTTCCTGTCTGGATGACATATTGCTATGTAATAGAGTAGCCAGGGACAAAACTCTTGGCATGTAAAGAAAATTATGAGGAGGGTTATAATATATAAAAATGACAAAATAGGCAGTTACAGGACCAAGACTGGATGTGCGCTCAATGTGAGGTAAAAAGTTACACCCAAGAAAAAGACAAATATCTTAGGAATGTCTTCATTTTTAGTATTTGTGACTTTCATTCAAACAAAGAATTACCTTTGGAAATTGCATTTGATAGAGGATCATTATTGTCACTAATTGCTAAAAAAGCCTGGACCTTTCAATATCAAACTTTATTGTGCAGTGCTCAGGAATATATCATTTTACTGAGAGAGGATTCATACGACTCATAGAAAGTGTATGTTTGAAATGGTGTTTCCAGCAGCCTGAGTTCTCCTACAGCTGTAAGCCTCCTTGTGTACATCTTGTTGGCTATGGAATAACAATTTCTAAATGGTCAACTCTCAGAACTATTCTAACAGGGGTGCACAGGACCCCAAGAATACCCACTTTAGTCCTGGGCACAGTGCTTTGAATGCAGCTCTATGTGAAGACATGTAATTTTTTTACGGAAATTTTTCTCTTAATGGACAGTCATAGTCTAAATATCCAGTTGGAATATTTTCTAGAAATTTTTTCTCCTCGTTCTTTAGAATATTTTCACTAGCTCTTAGCAGCAATGAATGCAAAAGGGATGAACCTAAAACGTCAACTTTGTTCACCATTAGGAGATTTCATAAAACTTGCAGACATTTTTAAAATGTGGAAGTTTGATATGTGAGGTTTATTAATGATCATAAATATAGGTAATTGAAAATTGGTAATTTTGTATAATGGCTATTACATAGCCTTATTAATCTTGGAAATCAGTTCAAAATAGTGAGAACTATGGATTACAGGGTCTTGGAATAGAAAGTAATCTCAATATAAAGAGGACACTGAAATCAGAAACCTTAGGAGATTTAGAGCTAGAACCTAAATTTCCATTTTTTAGTACAGAGTTATTTAAACTACTAAGAACACATTCAATTCATTTTGGGAAAAGCATAGGAATATTTAGAAAGATACTTAATTTTGTTCAGAAGTGATCTCTTCACAAAAAGTCAGTCCAGTACTTGCAATTACATTTATGCCCATTAATTCCCCTCACAATCATGTTTATAAAAATAATCTGATGGGTGAACATCACCATAGACAGGCAGAGTTGTCACAAATTCCATGTCACTGACACCAAACTAATGAGATTTTGACAGAGCCATGAAAACATGATCCCTCATGCCATTCAGCAATGATACAATATGTGTAAGTTACCTTTATTCTTTGGCAAAACTAAGCAGTCAACAAAAAGTGTCCCATGCAATGTACTGAATGAACCCATCCCCCAAGCTAACAGTAATTCTAACAGTTCTTTCAATTTTATTGAACAAGTTAAATGAATTTCTCATTGTTTCAGTGAGCAAGATTGGATGGTATTTCAATAGTATAGCTTCAGATTTTAATAATGCAGTGCAAAGGTTATGATACCAAAACATTAGCATATGAAACCCAGAAACTATGGAAAATAGCAGAAAGTGCAGTGACTGATTTTACTTTGAAAAACAGGGAGTCAAAAATGTTTTCCCTGCACTTTTAGAACCTAACTCTTTTACAAAATTCATAAGCTTTACAAACCTACTATTATTTTTAAATATTTCCATCTTCCAGTAGGCATTACCCCATTTTATGAATGGTAAAAGGCATGCAAAGTTAAACCATTTACATAAGGACCTCAAATTCTACTTTGAACAAGGTAAAGAGGAAGATACAGCTGTCTACACATACATGCATATCACATGCATGCATATATAAGCAAATAAATAAAAATTATATTAGAAATTTCCAAAATATAAAAAGTGAATTAAAGGTTATGTTTGCCAAAGATTGATGAAGCATATACATCTAGAGAATATACTAATTTTTCATTGGATTTCAGTTTCTGTAAAAAAAATTATACCATTTATTTTCCTTAGGGCACATGGATAAGTAAATTATATAGCTTGAAAGTGAAAACACTCCTTCAAAACAGGAAAGCATTTTGTTTTACACTTTAGCAGAATGTGTTGTATCTGGAGGTCTGGGGAGAAAAAGCACAAACTAGACTACAATGAATACATGTCAAAGTGTATATGCAACATATAAAAATGAGCAGATATATAAAAACAAAAAATAGTGTTTATAAATGAAGTTATATTCTCTTGGGCATTTTGAAACCTATAGGGACCATGTTCATAACAGAAATGTTAACCTACCTGGAAGGTAAAATCAGAAAAGAATTTAGGAGAAAATGTAAAGTTGAAATGGAGGCAAATACTATCAAGTGTGTTTCCTGTTGTTGTAAAGATACATGTTGACATTGAAGAGCCAGGATGAATGTAACCATGAAAGAAAACCAAAATAGAAAACTGTTCCTTGTGTGTCTGCCATGAATCTAGAGACTGGCAAAGGATAAGGATAAACTGTTCTTAATTTAAATAAGATATCCGTATCCTCCATGAGGGAATTAAGCTCCTTAGGTGTGTAGTGCATTAAAAAAAAATACTCAGGGAATTCCCTGGAAGTCCAGTGGTTAGGACTCCATGCTTTTACTTCCAAGGGCTCAGGTTTGATCCCTGGTCGGGGAACTAGGATCCCAAAACCTGCACGGGGTGGCAAAAATAAATAAATAAAGTAAGTAAGTAAAATTTAAGAATATTCAAATTTTAATGAGGTTCTAACATTATTCAGAGACAGAGTGAAAGTGAGTGAGCAAGCTGAACAGAGAAAGAGGGAGGAAGGAAGGAAGGAAGGAAGGAAGGAAGGAAGGAAGGAAGGAAGGAAGGAGGGAAGGGAGGGAGGGAGGAGGAAGGAAGGAAGGAAGGAAGGAAAGAAGGAAGGAAGGAAGGAAGGAAATGGCTTCATAAAGCTTACAATTAATTTTTAAAATTCAAGAATCAGGCTTTTGAGAAAAAGATATTGTTGGAAATCAGAGGTTTGGGAACATACTATTTGAGAAAAAAATTTAGGGAATTTTAAAAACCTGATAGCAAAAGCTGAAAAAATGAAAACATCCTAATTTTCACCTTTGAGCTTAGACTGGCCCTCTGGATAGAGGGGAAATGGTCTTAATACTGAACTTAGAGTTTTTTTTCCCTTTCTCAATAAAGGATGAAACTTTTGTCATACTTAGGTCTGCCTGTGGCCTTCATCGGCTAAGCTTTTCTTAGAATACACATTCTCGGGGCTTCCCTGGTGGCGCAGTGCTTGAGAGTCCGCCTGCCGATGCAGGAGACGCGGGTTCGTGCCCCGTTTCGGGAGGATCCCACATGCCGCGGAGCGGCTGGGCCCGTGAGCCATGGCCGCTGAGCCTGCGCGTCCGGAGCCTGTGCTCCGCAAATGGGAGAGGCCACAACAGTGAGAGGCCCGCATAACGCAAGGAAAAAAAAAAAAAAAAAAAAAAAAAAAAAAAAGAATACACATTCTCTAGCCTACCTTTGTGACTTCCAGGTGGAGTCAATGCATCAAGGCTGATGCTACATCATTCATAAGGATGAAGCTACATCATTCATAGAACATACAAATGGAGAATGGCCCAAAGTGCATGTTATTCATTGCAGTAGTGAGTGACAAAAAGCAGCAGTCAAGTTCATGTTAGGAAATATTTATAAACAGAGTTAATTCTCTTCACCAAGAATTCATATGTATTAGTGAGCAATTACAAGAAAATTTTGAGCATCCCTAGAAAACAATATGTGTGTATAAGAAGTAATAAAGATTTTGAAAGAAATGAATAGTTATAACTGTTATCTGTTGTTCTTCAAGAGATTGTTAGCATAAATTCAGAATGACACACATGATCTCTTTGCCTTTCATAAAATTGTGGTCTCTTTTTAGATATATAATATTAACTAAATGTAATAAAAATCCCTTTCAATCTTAGAATCAGCTCCTTGCTGACCTACAGAGGGAACAAGGAATTCAGTCTGAGTCACTAGGTCCTTGGACCTTGCTGGGCCAGGGCTGATAGATGGAGATTCTTTGTGTGGTTCACAGCAGGGCTCAACTGGCTAAGACTAACCAGCCCTATCCCAGAGTTTGATGCAGGCAGCAAAGTGCTTCATACAGAGACAGGCTTCCTAATGTACCCCCAAAAAGAATTAACTCAAAAGAGTGTGAAATGGTGGGAAGAGTAGAGGTAATCATCGCTGACTTCATTTTCATCTTGTACCAGATGAGAAAAGGTCCTTGTGGATTTAGCCTTCGAATGGACATGGCCCCAGAGGGAACCTTCCAGTCTTGCAGACCTGGCCTAATTGCAAAACCTCTGTGTCAGCCAGTGCCCAGCAGAAACAGCTGGCTTAGAGAGTGTAACCCAACAGGTGCTTACAAAAGCCATTTTGCAAAGGTGTGGGTAAAGCTGAGGGAACTGGAATGGTGAAGCATCTGGGACCAACAATAGCCAATAGACATGACCATGCTTGGGCCTGGAGGCTCAAGGGGAGGATGCAATTTACTTGGAACCCAGAGAAAACTGACCCAAGAAAGAGCCATGAGATTCACCTGCAGTCACTGCCAGTCCCTGCTGAGCTAGAAAGGGGCAGGAATAATTCCCCAGACCACTCTCTATACTCCTGCTGCTGCCTCCCACTGGTCAAACACAAAGTATTATGTCACTCTCCCCCAGGGTTTTTTCATTATTCTTGTAATAAAGTCTAAAAATACAAATCTCTTTCAAGGCTCTACATGAACAAGTGTCTACTTTTCCAACCTCACTTAATACAACCCATCCCCCTTGTTCACTGTATTGTAACTGCATTTAACTTTCTTGAAGTTTCTGGAACAGGCCAAACTACTGTTTGGGGGTCTTTGCTGGATATGTTGTTTTGTGTGCCTGAAGCACAGCTCCCCCAGAATTTAGTGTAGTTGGCTTCTTTTCTTCCAAACATCCTCTTGGTGAAGCCAGATCCCAACTGCAACCTAAATGGATGTGCCCTACTTGGGTCCAACCACTCCCGCTGAGTTAGTGTCTTCTTGCACTGGAATTATCTCATTTGTCTGTTTATTTATTGTCTTCACTAGAATATTAGCTCCCTAAGAGCAGGGACTTTGCCTGTATTGTCTACCAATATTTCTCCAGAGTCGAGAACATGATAGGAGCTTAATAAACATTTGTTGAGTGAATAAATGTGTATAAAACTGAATAAAGCTATATTCTAACTAATTTGTCTAATGAGAAATGCCTACAAGCACTCAAAATCTGAGGCTTTAAAAAAAATTCTATCAGATATAACCTTTAAATTGTTACCTCATTTTACTTACTAGGTTTGAAATAGAAGGCTAGACTCTTGAGAGGATTAAAAATATGTAAATTTAGTTCTTGTACTTAAAATATTTAAACTCAGTAGAGTAATGAGTAATTTATGTATAACACCAGACTGAATATACGTGCAATAATAGGTATTGTGTAAGAAAGTGTTAAATAGTTTTTAAAAATGCAAATATGTCATTTGAATAGAAATTTGGAGGAAGTTTATTTGAGGTAGACATTGAAAATAGTAAAGATTTTAACAAGTGGGAATGGAGGGCAGGATGCATAAAAACACAAGTGTGAGCTGAGATGAAATATGAAAAGTCATGGGCCATATTTGGGAAGAATGAGTAATACAGTTTTACTGGACAATAATAAATAATATATTTGTGGGCTGGTTATCATGAACCACAAATTACATAATTTAATCTCAAAATAATTCTTTAACAAGAATTATTATTATAACCATTTTATAGATGAGGAATCTTTAGAACAGAGATTAATTTACCCACCCAAAGCCATATAATTATGAAGCTGTAGAACTAGGGATTTGAACTAATGCAGTTTGAATGCAGAGCATTATTTAAAAATAAACCAGAAAAGTAGACGGAGGCATAGGAAAGAATATTCTTGAAAGCAAAACTGCAGATTTGATGCTTAATCTAGAAAGTGATAGAGAATCGAGCCTGCTTTTGAGTAACATTTATATGGAAACAATATAAAATAACATCATATTATATGTTATATATACATATAATTTATATATGTAATAGGTATGCATATATGCTATATATACATATAATTTATACACATATGTATGAAATACACATACATGAAGAGACAAAGGAAATGCAGCTAAAAGTTAACATTATTTATCTATTAGTATAAATTAGTATATAAATTGGGAAATTTTTAATCTTTTACTAGCTGGATTCACGGGAATTTTTACAATTTCAATATACATAATTTTAATGATCAGAAAAATAAAATTTATAGTTTACCATTAATGTCTATAACTGCGTCTATGAAGGTCTAAGGTAGGTTAGTCTTCAAGGTAGTGGGAACAATGTGATGGACTACAGAGCAATCATGGAATTCAAGTAAGAAAAAGTGAATGGGATATCCTTCAAAGAGAGAGTCAACGTGTCAAGGCAAATGGCCTCTTTTACTAAGTGAACAGACACATGGCTCTGATACCCTGAGAAAACAAGTTGATAATTCACAGCTTACTTTATTTTGCCAGAGCTTCAGTTCTTCTTTACATAGAAACACATTTCTATTTTTGTAGAGAAAGTTGAAGGAGAATTAGGAATCCATATACAATTTTTACATATAATAACTTTTCTTTTTTAAAAAGAGAATATTTTTTCTTTATTCCACACAACTGACTTGCATATACTGTATTTTATTTTTTTTAAATGTGATAAGAGCACTGAAGATCTACCTTTGTAACAAAACTTTAAGTGTACAACACAGTTTTGTTAACTATAGGCATGATATACAGCAGATATCTGGACCTGATTCATCTTGTATAACTGAAACTTTATAAACTTCTCAAGAATTGATTTATCATGTATATGAAGGCATCGATTTTAAAGCTTAATTGAGCCAAACACCAAACAATCATTAGGTATATAGCGTGTTTCTCTTTACCATCACCATTCAGTCATGATCAGAGTCATTTTAACCAGAAGGATTAATGATATAAGTAGGATGAAATCCTTCCCTTCCTGCAAGTGTGAAGCATATCTTCCTTGCTGTTGATGGATAAGTCTACATTTTTATTATTGATAAAGTTGTTTGTTGTTGTTGTTGTTGTTTTACATTGGCAGGAGGCTTTTATTACAGGGGCAAACATACCTTACTAAGACTAGCTACTACTGAACATTTACTATGTGCCAAACACTGTTTTAAGCACTTTGTAGGTATTACATAATTCAATTTTTACAAAATAATCCTATTATTATCCTGGTTCCACAGATGAGGAAACTGAGGCACAGATAGGTTAAGTAACTTGCTGAAGGTCACACAGGCAGTGAGTGGTAAAGCTGAGATTCAGAGCCAGGCAGCCTGCCTAAAACTGAAGAATCGACCATAGAAATATAAGTACGTCATTTAGAGACAAGGAATATAAGGACAAGTAAGAGTCAACTCATTGCAAGAATTGAAAGCAGTTGGTTCTAGGGAGCAGGAATTGATAAAGGTTTGAAAAGATCACAATGGTGAAAATTTCTCGGTGTGAAATAATTTAAAATACTGCAACAAACTAGAAGGAAGAAATTAAATATTTTCAATATAACCACGTGGACAATCACTGAAAATTTTATGGTATGCCCTTTCTGTCTTTTGCTTAAAAAAGTATGTATTTGCTATCATAAAATATATATAATTTTCCTGTCTGACTTTTAATTTTAACGTTATAAAATAAAATTTTCCAGTATTATAACTAAAGCAATAGCTAGCTCACATTCTACCATATGGAAGTACCATAATTTATTGAACTATGTCCCTATTATTCAACACCTAACTGCAATCTTCAGTCATATCTTTATGAATAAATTTATTTTTCCATTTGTCTCTAGTGATATTTGTTAGATATTTAGTAAATTTTATTTTTTGATTATGAAGGCCATGCATTCTTCATTATATAAAAATTAGATAGCATGTAAACATTTTTGAAATCACAAATACTTATGCCAATATATATTGAACAAATGCCAACTATTGTCCACATTTTGCTCCATTGCTCTTTTTATTATTACAAATATGGCATATTTTGCATTCAACAGCATATTGTAAATATCAATAAGTGTGTCCACATTATTGTTCTTAATAGTTCATCATATGGATTCATCATAATTTAATCAGTCCAGTGTTGGTGGGCCAGTACATATAACAATTCTGTGTAGATATCCTTGCCCTATGTTGTTGTGCCTTTCTCACATTTTCTCGTAAAAATGAAATTCCAGAGTATGTACTGTAAATGATTTATCATACACATTGTCAAATTGCCCTGCGATAGCCTCATTTGGGTATTGGCATGCTACTTTTCCCATACTCTTTCCTAGTATCACCAATTTTTAAAAATCTTCATTCGTCTGAAAGATAGAAAAGTTATGTATATGTGTTTCATTTCATTTGCATATAATTAGGGCTAAATTTTTTATTATTTATTATCTTCACGTTATTTCTAAATTAATTATTCATGTATGTTGATATTGTCAATTTCTATAGAGATGCTTACTATTATTCTTATGGATTTGAAATTAGTTTTTGTATTTTAAGGATATTAAACCTTTTTAATATATTTTTGTGTGTGAGAAAGAATATATTCCACACATGTACTTTTTGCCTTTTAACATTAATAACCCAAAACTTTAATTTTTATGTACTCAAATTAATACTTTCATTTATAGATTCACCTTGGTTGTGTGCTTAGGAAGTCCTAAGCACGTAATTAAATTACATTAACATTCACATATTTTTTTAGCTTTTATGATTTATTCGTACACTTAAATATTTATTCCATTTGCTAATATCATATTTTGCTTTAATATAGGTGCTTCAACATTTGTTTATTTGCTTGTTTAGTCTTGAAATGATAGACTCATCTACCAGCTTGTAATTCTTCCATTCGATATCTAACATTTCCCAAATATCTAGGAGTATCTTTGTTATAGTAAAGCTAAGGCCAGAGATAATGAGTTGACAGCCTACTTTTAAGAAGCAACCAATTTATGAACAGTTTGTGGGGAGCACAGATTCGTCATAACAATTACACTGTAAACATGGCTTTATCTCAGCAATGGCGTTTGAACAGGATCTTAATTACACATAATATTCTGATAGGAAAAAATGAAGTTGTAGGCATTTCAGGTAGAAGAAAGAGATTGTCTTCTATAGTTTCCTTCTGTTTCAATTTTAAGGCACACCAGTATTTCTAATGTAATTTAATTTATTGACATCAAGAATGGAAGTTTTCTGGTTTTAGAATCATGGCACTATAATATGCTATCTCTGCCTCAAGATATCCCATCTGTGTTTATATTCACATATATATTCATTACATAAATGCTAAAGGAATGGGAACTTGTCCAGTCTCATATTTTTTAAACATAGATCATTGTGCCTTAAAAAAAGTTATCCCAAGAATTCTGAGAATGTATTTGGCTGTTTCTTTTCATTTGTTTTTCATTGTTATAAAGTTTGACTTTCATTTAGTCCCCAAAACTTTCTTATTTCCTTAGTACGTAGGGTTCACAATGAGAAGTTCAGAGTAAGGACAATCTTGGGCCACTAACCCTAAGTTGGCTATAAAATCTTCTGAGTCTTCTTCATGATTAAAATGTACTGGCTGTAAAATTACAAGGCGACAAAGAAGCTGTGCTGACAACTGCAGAAAGTATTTCATGAGGGGAAAAAAAAAAACTCATCATTTTTCACAAGCTGATTCTCTTTTGCTCAGGCTTATATTGTAAGCTTGCGTTGTCCTCATACCCAATGATGAATGTATGTTGATGCCTCTTTCTCCTTTAAAAAATACGTTTCCCTCTGAGTTCTGTTTGTCACAAGTGTTGAGACACGCAGCTGTCTATCTGCAGTGGTTCTGCATACTTGTATGTTGAAGAACGCATTCCAGTAAATGTTTTTATAAACCAACAGTACTGTCTGTTCCTTTGTTCCTGACTCAATTCCTGAGTCCTCTTAACTTTTAAGGAATTATTACTTCTGCTTATGACTAATGAAAAACAGCAATCCAAATATGGCTTGGAAATTAGAACGTAAAGCTAAGGAATATTGTCATTTTAATACTCTAAAATTTGAAATACTCTGTCACTAGTTGTTGCAAGGACAGTATTTCTAAAATGAATAATACCGGGGTTGGTGGGGGGAGGGCAACAAGGCACAGATGTTCTGTAACAAAGCGTGAGGGGAAATAAAAGTGCATGACTGTGCACACTTTCAAGGAATGAGGAAAATCAGCAAGCCAAATCCAAACTGTGCTAAATATCAATATCTTGTCCTGTTGAGACTCAGTAAGCAGAGTTTCAGTTAAAATGTGTGGCAAAGGCTTGCATGCATAGACTGCAATGAGGGAGAGTGTTATAATTTAAACTTGGCGAAATGTAATATGATGCCCACGGAGGTAACAAGAAAGCATTTTAGGATTCTTGTTTGTAGGTCACAGAAATCAACCTTGGGTCATGGCTGTCTTAAGCAAAATGGGAAACCAGTTGAAAGGATACAGGGGACTTGGAAAATGCACAGGAAACTGGATCCAGACTTGGGAAATAGACAGAATACATGTGGAGTACAGGCAACGTGAATACAGAAAAGTTGAGTGGCAAGAGCAGTGGTCTGCACTGGTGCTGAAGGGTCCATGCCACCCAACTGTCCTCTCCCACTCAGCCCTTACCCCAGGGCCTCAAGTGCCCATCAACCCCCATCTCCTTCCCTGCTCAGCTCATGCTCACATTCTTGACATTAGTTATTTCACATCTTCTCTATTCTCCTGAGCCCAACGATGCTGCAAGAGTTTTAGCCAACTGTACAGTTTGAAGGAACACAGTCCACACAAAACCACTCTCACTTCTGGCCCCAACTGCAAGTTCAAGGAGTTTCCAAGATACCTTGATTTTTGATAATTCTCTAGAAGAACTCACAGAACTCACTTAAGGCAGTTATCCTCATGGTTATGTTTTATTACAGGGAAAAGAAAGAGATTAAACTCAGCAACAGAAGAATCACATAGGGCAGAGTCTAGGGAAATACCAAATGCAGAGCTTCCATTTTCCTCTCATGTGGATTCAGGGCACAACTACCCCAGAACTGATGTGAGGAGATTTGCTTGGAGCGTTGCCAACCAGGGAAACTCACCTGACCCTCTATGTTAAGAGCTTTTGTAAGGGTTCCATCATATAGGCATGAATGATCGATCACTTGATTGTCCATAGGGTTGATCTCACTTGCCAGGATAACCCAAAGTCCCCATCTTAATCAAATTGGTGGTCTTTCTGGTGTTGCCAGCCCCTTCCCTAAATCATATTATTAGACTATCCAGTGTGACCCAAGGCCCCGAGGCAAACAAAGACACGCCTCTCAGGCATGACATTTCAAGGGTTTAGAGATCACCACCCAAAAGCCAACAGCAAAGGTCAGACCTCTTTTGGGGCAAGGCTAAATTCTTTACTGCACAGATGTTGTCTTTGAACTTAGTTTCAGCAGTTGTCCTCATTTTCTATTTCACAGAGATGACAGAAGCAATAAGAGAGTAGGGTTTTCACACTTGATCTCACGAAACAGACCACATTACCTGCATCTGCACATACCCTCCTTTTGTTACCTCCTGTTACGATGGGTGAAAATCTTTCCTCTTGCCGAAAATTAATCTCTGTCCCTGTGCTTTGAACTCTACCCCCATTCCAACAATCCTCCAGGAACATCATTCTTATCAGAAATGCTTTCTCTTCCTTGAAGTTCAGCCTTTCTCTCTGTACAAATACTTTTCATTGACATGTAAATATGCTCAAGAGTTTTTCAACATAAAAAAAAAAAATTTCTCCAATACTCACTCCCATCTTCATCTCTCACCTTCAGCTGCTGACTGTTTCCAATTAGGCTGCTTTCCCAAACGTCACCGATGACTTCCTTATCCTAAATCTAGTGGCACTTCCCAGTTTTATCAGTGCAATCTCTTAACAACATCTGAAAGAGTTTTCAAATTCTAGAAATACTGTCTTACCTGGTTTTCTAGAAAAGGCTCTCTCCTAATTCCCTGACTCTTTCTTCTCGGATCTGTGGTCCTCCCCTCTCTGAGCATCCCTCAGATGCTGGACTTTCTCTAGCAACTACTCTGGACACTCCACTGTCCCTCTCTATCCTGGGCATTCTCCTGTGTCTGCACAGCTTCTATTCACCTCTAAACCTCCAGCCCTTCAAAATCTCCCAAGCACCAGAATTGCTCAGGTAGCTACCTTCTTCTTGAACCTCTCTTCTTGGAGGACAGATAAGCTCCTCAAACAGAATGTCTCAGACTCAACTCACTGTCCCTGTTCTCTCCTCTGACATGCACACCAAGTCTGTTGCTCTTTTAATGCACCTCCCCTTAGATATTTGTTCCTGAACTTAGTTGCCCACAGCAGAAACATAAGAATCCTAGTTGCTTATGCCCTCTCCCTACACAGAAAATTTTTCACCTCATCCTGGAGAATCTGAGCCTTTGAAATATGTTGCAGACTCATCTTCATCCCTAAGCCCATCATCATAGTTCAGTTCTGCATTTGGTATCTGGTACTACAACAGCAATCTCTTGTAGTTACCTGCTACCTGCCACCTATCTTACCTTCTCAGTTCTTTTTCCCGTCAGCCATGGTTACTTCTCTAAAATGCAAAACTACTCATATAATCTTCTTTTTCTTCTTTTGATGAGTCTGCCTAAAGGTTTATCAATTTTGTTTATCTTTTCAAAGAACCAGCTTTTAGTTTCATTGATCTTTTGTATTGTTTTCTTCATCTCTATTTAATTTATTTCTGCTCTGATCATTATGATTTTTTTCCTTCTACTAACTTTGAGTTTTGTTCGCTCTTCTTTCTCTAGTTGCTTTAGTTGTAAGGTTAAGCTGTTTACTTGAGATTTTTTCTTGTTTCCTGAGGCAGGATTGTATTGCTATTAAATTCCCTCTTAGAACTGCTTTTGCTGCATCCCAGAGGTTTTGGGTCGTCATGTTTTCATTGTCATTTGTCTCTAGATATTTTTTGATTTCCTCTTTGGTTTCTTCAGTGATCCACTACTTATATAGTCTTGTTGCTTTATTTCTTCAATGATTTCAGTGACATTTCCTTTAGGATAAATTCCAAACTCCTTAGTGTGTCCTAAAACACCTTTGTTCCTCCTCAGTGTCTTCCATCCCACCTTGAGCTTCTTGCTGTGTTTACCCACCACCTCCCCAGCCTTCGAATAGCCCATGCTCTCTCTCCAGGCCTTTTCATGTGCCTGCCTATCACCATTCAACCTTCAGGGCTAGACTTTCACGTCAGTTCTTCTGGAAGCAGCCTCCACTTTCTGAGACTGGTTTAAGCTATGTGCTCACAAAGCTCTAAATTATTCTGTCAGTCTTTATTTTCTCTCTGGTATTTGATGGTTGAATTGCCTTTCTAGTCTTCTAGATTGGATGCTTTGAGGTGCTCTGTCACTCTTGATCACTGTTGTATTTCCATCACCTAGTAGGTGCTTGACTCCATAGTAGGTTTATGAGGAGGTGAATGGCCAGAAATTTGAGACTGGAAATAAATGTTGAGGATTATCTGTGAAGGAATCTGTATGCCAGGCTACTGGCTTGTCCACAAAGCTTTAAAAAAGGAAAGTAACATAATGAGAACTTAAATTTTCAAAATGGCGACAATGTCAGATCTAAACAGCACTTATCCATTTTTTTCATCTCTCTTCTGCCGTTTTTGCTGGATTACTTATTATAAAGTGCCTTTTACTTTTTTTCCTTTAGTTACAGAGATTCCAGTTACAGTCCCTGCACATATGCTTTGCTTTGGCAGGATTTATGTAGGAATAGCTTATATTAGTCTTTGCATTAATAACTGGAGCTTTATCTTACATCAGAGTTTACAAAGCACTTTCACTTGAAAAGTTCATTACATAATTGAGGCAGTTCTGTGAATACCCATTTTGTGGGTGAAGGAAGTGAGGATCAGAGAGTTTAGAGGAATGGTAGCCATAGCAAAAATGTTAATGGAAATGAATTTTGTTCAGACACACACTTTATTAAGTTGACCTGTATGAAAATGGTTGAATATTGACAATTCCATATGGTTCAGCCTAATACATCTTGAAATAGTTAAGTGATAACACAAGACAGGACACACATAATCAATTGTCAAACTGAGTGACAAATATAATAAATACTATGGACTGACAATAATTACATCAAGTCAGGATGAGTATAGAAAAGACTGAGTTATCAATCTTTCCTCCATGACTATCTCCTTTATCTACTTTCCCCCTTAGGGCAGTGCCAACATTTCCTTCGTGTCAGGTGTATGTCTCCACTTGACAATGCTGTGGTAATCCCGAGACTTGATACAATACATGGGAGCCTGTATCTCTCCATCCATACCTTTACCATGGTCTTTCTCCCATTGTTCCCATATTAGCAGCTCTACATTTCTCTGGACCACATCCTTCTCTTTCTTTTCCTGGGCCAGCTATGAGACCAAGACTGATGGAAGCTCCCTTGAAGTCATTAATGCATCAGTTTCCCTTTTGAAAATGCCTACAACTTTTATAATTCAAGCATAACATATCAACCAGCAGTAGAATCATATATATATATATATATATATATATATATATATATATATATATATATATATATACCTCTTCATTGTAGTACAATGCATGGAGAAATGCACACGGTATAAATCTACAACTCTATAAATTTCACAAAGTTGGCATACCCATGTAAACATACTCAGAGAAGGAAACAAAATATGGGCAATAATCCAGAAGTTCCTTCATGCCTCCTCCCAGCCATATACCTGAGAGAGACCTATCACCATCATGGAATTTTGCCTTTTTTGGACCTTATATAGATGGGATCATACGGTATGTACTCTATTGTGCAGGATTTTTTTTTTCTCAACAGTTTGTTTGTGAGATTTATTCTCCCTATTATGCATTACAGTGGTTCACTCGTTTTTATTGTTTTAGGGTATTCCATTAAATAAAACAACTGGGTTGTTTTCAGTTTACGGCTGTTAGGAATCTTGATGTTGTTAATATCCTTGTACATGTATTCTGCTGCACAAAGTGTGTGCATTTCTGTTGGGTGTATAACCAGCAGTGGTGGGCATAATATCTGCTTCAACAGTTAATGCCAACAATTCTTCCAAAGCATTTAAAATAATTTATATTCTTCTTCCCCAACAGTTAGTATTGCTGTCTTATTAATATAGAGAAATTCCCATGAAAGTGTAATATTGTCTCATTGTGTTTTTAGTTTATAATTTGCTAACATGAATGAAGGAGAGCAACTTCAAATGTTTATTAGCTATTTTGATACCATCTTTCAAAAATTCCAACTTAAGCCTTTTCTTTTAACAAAAATATCTTTTTCCTGTCAATTTGTAGGAGTCATATATTCTGAACACAAGTCCTTTGTCAGTTATATGTATTGTTAGTGTTTTCAGTCACTCCATATTTTTTCACTCTCTTATTGGTATATTTTGAAGAATTGAATTTATTATTTTTAATATAGCCTGGCTTACCCAGCTTTTCCTTATGGTTAGTAGTAATTGTATCTTGCATAGGAAATTTTTGTCTATCCTCAAGACTTTCTCATGTTATTTTCTATAAGCTTTTTAAATTTTTAACTTCCATAATTAGATCCATGTCCATTTAGAGTTAATTTGTGTATGTGTTGTGAGGCAAGGTCAGTATTCATTTTTCCTACATGAATAGCAAATGGACTTACTAACATTTATTGAGAAGACTGTCAGAGCTTTACCCACTATTCTGGAAAGTCAAATTTTCATAAAATATATGTCCATATACATTGATAGATATGTTTCTGAATCTTTATTCTATTCTATTGGTCTATTTATACATATTTAAGCTAATATCATACTGTCTTAACTATCGCTTATTTATATATGGAAGTGAAATCTTTAAACTTTGTTCTTTCTCATGACTGCCTTAGTTATTCTTGGCCATGTGCATGTCCATATAAATTTTAAAATCATCTTTAGCAAAAAAACCCCACTAAAACCCTTGCTAGGATTTCCTTTGGGATTTTACTAAACCAAATGACTATGGAAAGAATTAACATTTTTATAATATTGACTCTTTCAATCCATGCACAATAATTTTCTCAATATTCTATAGGATTTTTGTGCCATACTTAAATTTTGATAGATTTATTTTTAGACATTTGGTGTCTCTTGGTATTAAGGTAAATAACATCATTTTAAAAAATATTTCGACTGGCTGATTTCTGGTATAGAGAAATGCCACCAATTTTTATACAATGGCCATATACCCAGTGACTTTACCAAATGCACATGATAAGACATATGGGTTGTAGATTTTAAAATTTTCTGTAAACATGATCATGCCATCTGCAAATATTCATTTTTATTTTTATTTTTCAAATCTATGCCTTTCTCTTGCCAATTGCTCTGCATAGAACCTCCAACACAATGTTGAATAGAGGTGGTGATAATGAGCATTTCTGTCTCTTCCCCAACTTAATTTGGGGAAAGCAGTTAATATTCTAACATTAAGTGTAATATTTGTTTTTTCACATACCCAGTATGGGATTAGGTTTTCCCTCTTTCAGTTTTGTTACATTGTCAGTTTTGTTAAATTGTAATTTTCTAAGAATATGTCTAGTTCATGTGCATAATCAAACATACTGAGATATGGTTGTTGATGATATTTTATATTATCACTTTAATACCTGCAAGATCTTTAGTGATAGGCTTTTTTTCATTCTGATATTGGTAGTTTGTGTCCTCTATTTTTTAAATTGAATAATCTCAATACGATTTTGTCAACTTATTAATTTTCAAAAAACTAAGTGTGGCTCTATTAAGTTTCCTTAATACTGTTTTAGAATTTCTCCATTTGTACTCTTACCTTATTTTTCCTTCTAAATTCTTTGCATTCAATTTATCATTCTTTGGCTAATTTCTTAAGATGACTATTCATATAATTGATTTTTACCTTCTTTTCTAGCATATTTATTTAGGATAAACATTTTTCTTGTAGGTTTGGCTTTATTTGCATCTCACAAGTTTAATATGTTTCTCCTCCTTGTTCTTTTTCTACTCCTCCCCCCCTTCTCCTTCTTATTGTTGTTATTATCCAGTTAAAAGCACCTCCAAATTTTCATTTTGATTATTTCCTAGACCTATGTTCTATTTAAAAGTTGCCAAATATTTTTAGAATTCTTTACGTAGTTTTATTTTTTTATTGAGCTCTAGTTAATTCTACTATTGTCAGAGAATATACCACCATATACTTTTAATCCTTGTGTATTTATCGAGTCTTTGCTTATGGTCAATTATAGAAAAGATTCTATGTTCAATTGCAAACTATCTCTAGAAGTTGTTATTCTCAGTGTTCTAAGTATGTTAATTAGGTGCATTTCATCAATCATATTATTTATGTCTTCCATTTCCTTACCAAATTGCGTGAGTGGTTCTGCCAGTTAATGAGAATAGTGTGTAAAAACTTTCTACAATATTATAGATGATATATTTGTCCTTTTAGGTCTTTCATTTATTCTTTCATATATTTTAAACCCTCATTATCAGTGCATACAAAGTTAGAATTACTATCTCCTGGTGAATTAAACCATGAGTCAGGAATAATGTTTCTTTCACTAACGTCTAATCAATCTCATGTCAGTACATCTAATTAGTCTCCTATCAGGCTTTTTATGGATAATGGTTTCAGAGTACATATTTTTGTACATTTAAAGTGCAAATCTTGCAAGCAGCATTTAGTTGCTTTTAATCCATTTGGCAATATTTAATTTTAATTTTGAATTGTTTAGTTTAGTTATGCTTAATTTAATTATTTACATATTCCAGTGTAAGTCTGTTATTCTCTGTTAGTTTTTTATTTGTCCCATCTGTTGTGTTCTGTTTTCTCTATTTCCTCCTTTAAAAAAAATTAGTAATGCATTTAGTTATTTATTTTAATATACTTTATTTTTTTGAACAGTTTTAGGTTCACAGCAAAATTGAGAGGAATGTACAGAGTCCCCCATATACCCTCTGGCCCACACATGCATCACCTCCCCCTTTATCAACACCCCACCAGTGTGGTGCATGTGTTACAATTAATAAACTATCATCACCCAAAGACTACCATTTACATTGGGGTTCGCTCTTGGTGATGTACATTCTATGGGTTCGGACATGTATCCACCATTATGGTTTTATGCAGAATAGTTCATGGCCTTAAAAATCCTGTTTCCTGAATACTCAACCCCCATTCCCCACTAACTCTCAGCAGCCATTGATCTTTTTATCATCTCCATAGCTACCTCTTCCAGAATTTCATATAGGTTGAATCGCAGTACTTACCCCTTCCATATTGTCTTCTTTCACTTAGTGAAAGTGCCCTTAAATTTCCTTTATGCCTTCTTATGACTTGATATTCATTTCTTTTTAGCACTGAATAATATTTCATTGTCTAGACGTACAAAGGTTTACTTATTCGTTCACCTACTGAAGAACAACTTGGTTCCTTCCAAGTTTTAGCACTTATGCATAAAGCCACTGTAAACATCAGTATACAGGTCTTTTCAACTCATTTGGCTAACTATCAAGGAGCAGGACTGCTGGATCATATGGCTACAGTGTGTTATTTTTGTTAGAAACTGCCAAACAATCTTCCAAAGTAGGTGTACCATTTTGTATTCTCTCCATCAGTGAATGAGAATTCCTTTTGCTCTACATTCTCACCAACATTTGGTGTTAACAGTATTTTTGATTATGGCCATTCTACTAGGTATATGGTGGTATCTAATTATGATTTGAATTTGTAATTCCCTAATGACTTATGATGTTAAATGCCTTTTCGTACATTACTTGCCATCTCTATATGTTCTACAGTGAGGTGTCTGTTACGCCTTTGGTCCATTTTTTTAATTGAGTTCTTCAGTTTCTTATTCTTAAATTTTAAGAATTCTTTGAATATTTTAGATAACAATCCTTTATGAGATGTGTTATTTGCAAATATTTTCCCCTAGTCTGTTGCTTTTCTTCTTTCTTTTGTCCTTCACAGAGCTGAAGTCTTTAATTTTAATGAATTCCAGCTTGTAAATTATTTGTTTCATGAATTATACCTTTTGTATTGTGTCTAAAAAATCATTACTATACCTAAAGTCCTCCGAGTTTTATTCTCTAGAAGTTTTATAGTTATATATTTTACATTTAGGTCTGTTATTCATTTTGAGTTAACTTTGGTAAGGGTGTAAAGTCCATGTCTAGATTCTTTTTTTCTTTTCTTTTCTTTTTTCTTTTTTTTTGCATGTGGACCTTTAGTTATTTCACACCCTTTGCTGAAAAGACAATCTTATCTCCACTGTATTGCCTTTGCTTCTTTGTTTAAGATCAGTTGACCAAATTTATGTAGGTCTATTTTTTGGCTCTCTATTATGTTCCATTGATCTATTTGTCTAGTCTTTTCCTTCAATATTGAGTGGGATTTTTAGGGTCTTTTGCCTTCCCATGTAGATGTTAGAAGATACTTATTCTTATCCACAAAATCATTTGCTGGAATTTTGATTGGTATTGCATTAAATCTATAAATCAATTTGGAAATAGCCAACATTGAACAATATTGAGTCTTCCTATGAGCATGGACTATCTCTTCATTTATTTAGTTCTACTTTGATTCCTTTCATCAGAGTTTTGTAGCTTTTCTCATATAGTTCTTTACATATTTTGTTAGATATATGCTTAAGTATTTCATTTTTTCAATGTATTATGCTAATATAAATGGTAATGTATTTTAACTTTAAATTCCACTTGTTCATTGCCAATATAGAGGAAAATGATTGACTTTTCTATATTAATCTTGTATCCTGCAAACATGCTGAAATCACTTATTAGTTACAGAATTTTTCTTGTTGAGTATTTCAATTTTTCAAAAATAAAAGGCAGTTTTATTTCCTCCATCCAATCAATATATCTTTTATTGCCTTTTCTTGTCTTATTGCATCAGCTAATGGTGTATTTATTTTTAAGCATTCCTCTGTCTCTTTCTATAAGCTGTTAATTATAAGCTCCTTATCATGTTTTCTTAATTGGTCTAAATACAACAACAATTGTCTTTGAAATATTGCAGTCTATCTTGAATTAGAGTTTTTCCAACTTAAGATAGTGCAGACTTTCCACATGTTAATGCAATTTATCCCTTCCTACCATTTGTGTTTTTAAATTATTTATTATAATTGTATCTGCATATTAAACCAGAGAAACAGTTATTGTTATTTTTCACAGAAAATATTTATTTAGACTTACCACAAGTTTTACTTTTAATTTCTTCTTGTATTTCCATGTCTCCATCTGAGATTGTTTTTGTTCTGCATAAAGACATTTTTTAATTAATTTTTTTGGAGTGTAGTTGCTTTACAATGTTGTGTTAGTTGCTACTGTACAGCAAAATGAATCAGCTATACATATACATATATTGCCTCGTTTTTTGGATTTCCTTCCCATTTAGTCAACATAGTGCATTATGTAGAGTTCCCTCTACTATAAAATATGTTCTCATTGGTTATCTATTTTATACATAGTATCAATAGTGTATATGCGTCAATGCCAATCTCCCAATTCCTCCCACCCCACTCCTTTCCCCTTGGTATCCATCCATTTGTTCTCTACATCTGTGTCTCTGTGCTTTGCCAATAAGATCATCTATGCCATTTTTCTAGTTTCCACATATATGTGTTAATATATGATATTTGTTTTTCTCTTTCTGACTTACTTCACTCAGTATGACAGTCTCTAGAACCATCCACGTCTCTACAAATGACCCAGTTTTATTACTTTTTATAACTGAGAAATATTCCATTGTATATATGTACCACATCTTCTTTATCCATTCCTCTTTTGATGGACATTTAGGTTGCTTTCATATCCTGGCTATTGTAAATAGTGCTGCTGTGAACTTTGGGGTGCATGTGTCTTTTTGAATTATGGTTTTCTCTTGATATATGCCCAGTCGTGGGATTGCTGGGTCATATGGTAGCTCTATTTTTAGTTTTTTAAGGAACTTCCATACTGTTTTCCATAGTGGCCGCATCAATTTACATTCCCATCAACAGTGCATGAGGGTTCCCTTTTCTCCACACCCTCTCCAGCATTCATGGTTTGTAGATTTTTTGATGATGGCCATTCTGACTGATGTGAGGTGATACCATAGTTTTGACTTACATTTCTCTAATTAGTGATGTTGAGCATCTTTTCATGTGCTTGTTGGCCATCTGTACGTCTTCTTTGAAGAAATGTCTATCTAGGTCTTCCACCCATTTTTTGATTGGGTTGTTTGTTTTTTTGATATTGAGCTGCATGAGCTGTTCTTATATTTTTGAGATTAATCCTTTGTCAGTTGCCTTGTTTGCAAACATTTTCTCCCATTCTGAGGGTTGTCTTTTCATCTTATTTATGGTTTCCTTTGCTATGCAAAAGTTTTAAGTTTAATTAGGTCTCATTTGTTTATTTTTGTTTTTATTTTCATTACTCTAGGAGGTGGGTCATAAAAGATCATAAAGATTTTTTTAACATTTTTTGTCATTTTGTTCAGATCTACTGGCTTAAAAAAATCTGTTTTTCTTTTTCTGAAAATGGTTTAATTTCACCTTTATTTTATTATTATTATTATTATTTTTGGTACACGGGCTTCTCACTGCTGTGGCCTCTCCTGTTGCGGAGCACAGTCTCTGGACGCGCAGGCTCAGTGGCCATGGCTCACGGGTCCAGCCGCTCCACGGCATGTGGAATCTTCCCGGACCAGGTCACGAACCCGTGTCCCTGGTATCGACAGGTGGACTCTCAACCACTGTGCCACCAGGGAAGCCCCACCTTTATTTTTGAAGTAGATTTTGTCCAGTTATAGAATTTTAGATTAAATTATATTTTTAAAATTTTTGAAAAGTATTATTTAATTGTCTTCTAGGTTTAGCCTTTAAGTTGAGAAACTAGCTTTTAGTTTTATTGTTTCTCTTTTGAAGGTTATCTTTCTTTTCCTTCATTTGAATGCTTTTAAAGTTTATTTGTCTCTCAACAGCTTTACTATGATTTTTATTTTTTTAAAGATCTGGTTTAGGATTTGAACTGCTTTTATATTCTATTCTTAAATCATTTAATTGATTTTTAAAATTTCCCCAAAATCATCCCTTAAATGTTACTCTGTCAAATTTTGTCTCTCCTTTTTTCTGGGACTCCAATTACACAAGCATTTTCATCTTCCTTAAATTTCTTATCCTAATTTAAATATTTCCATAGGCTTTCTTCTCAGTTGTCTTATAGTCCAATATTCTCTACTAACATATTTCAGTTAATTAATCTTCATTTCAGCAGTGTTTTGTCTGTTATTAAGATCATTTCTTAAGTTTTAATTTCATTCTTTCTTTTTTAGAGTTTACTTTTGATTCTTTGTATAGGTCCCATTTTCCTTTTGAAATTTTCCATCTAGCCATGCATTTTTATTATATTAAGTATAGTATTTTATAATCTGTGTCTAATAACACCAATATCTAGATTGTCTGTGGATATACTTCCATTGCATTTTTTTCTTTATTTTGGCCTCATCTCTTGGTATGTCCAATAATTTCTGAAGAAATTTGTTGGAGAACTTGATATTAAATATGGCATAGTCTTGGAATGAATGTTCTTTCCCCAAAAAACATTTGTTTTTTCTTTGGGAGTCTGTTAGCATAGAAACATTTTACTTTAGTCCAGTGGGTTTGATCAGATTTGACCCTGAAGTTAGTCTTTGTGAGTCCTGGTTCATTTTCAAACCAGTCTTACATCTAAGTGTAGTCCTTCAATGGTTCCAATAAAAGTCTGGTTTGCTTTTTAGTACCCTCCCCTTGGCAGCCCCTGAACTCCAATTTTTGTTTCCCCAGCACTGTGAGACTACCAAAACCTGTGATCACTTTCTTGTCATGTGGCCATCACTTGTAAACAGGTAAATGTTTTGAAAAAAAAAAAAGCAGTATGGAATGTTGCATCCCTGCCTCCTTGGAATCCTTATTTCTCAATCTTGACCACAATGATTCATTTGAAATATGCTATTTTATCAGCTCCATGGGACTACTTGAAACTTTGCTCAGTGCCTGAGCTTCTTAGCTGCTACTTTATCTTGAATGCTCCATCTGTCAGCTCATTTTGTCTAAGAAGCAGACGCCTCCAGAGAAAAGGCAGAGCCAAGGTTGACTCACTTGACTGGACTTCCCTTTCCAAGATTTCAGCCCCTCAAGTCTTGGCTGCCTGGTAGCTCTCTGAGTCCACATTTTATCCAGATTTTCTAGTTATTCTTGGCAGTAGGGTTAATCCGATCTTAGCCAGGATCTAGCACATCTTTGCCAGAAGTGGTTTCTAAATCTTAGAGTCACAAGAGAGCTTAGATATCATCACCTTCTGTGCCCTTCATGAACTTCTAACCTATATCTTTTCAATACCTATCAGCCTTGGAATTTTATGATAGAAAGGATACTTAGCTTCAAATACTGGCTCATCATTTCCTAACTATGTGACCTCTTACATGTTACCTAAATTAAGATTCAGTTTCCTCATATTTAAGTTAGGGATGATAATACAGAGGGAGTACCACATAGTTCTGTTTTAAAATTAAATCTGATAATGTACATGAATTGATTTAAAAATTCTCTCAATAGGCTTTCTAATATGAACTTCTATTCTCAGCTTTTCTGATTTTGTTTGGGTATTATAGAGTTGTAAATGTCATAAAAATCATCAGTATATTTTAATATATAATAATCATGTAATATTTGAGATATACTTATACTCACCAAAATTATTTTTATATAAAATTATAGTTTAAATGAGCATCCTATATTTTATCTGGCCAACTTCTACTAATTTAGACTGGAATTGACTTTTTCATTTCCATATTTGTGTCTAACCCCAACCCCTGCCCATCTTCCCAAGTTTCTACTGAAATCTTTCTTTTCTTGTGATTCTTTCCCAACTTTCTGAATTTTATGTAATGGCATATTAATTGTTACTATTTAATTAACATTTTGTCCCTGATCTTAACTATTGTCCAAACTGCCCATCTAACTGTATTGTGAACTTTTGTATATAGACACCAAAACATATTTCTATTTCATTTCCCATGATCTTTCTGGGACAGTGTAGATGCTTAATTTATGTTTGATTTTTTAGCCAAATTTAGCTTTTTAAACTTTTCATGTCAGTCTTTTACCACTACTAAACACACACACACACACACACACACACACACACACACACACACACACACACACAGAGGCTCCTTAGTGGCCCAAAAGGTGAAATTAAAAATCCTTGGTAAGAAAGAGTAGCCTTTCAAAATCAATACTTCCTACTGAGACTCAAAATTAAGCTTTGCTCTCACATGCTCTCTTGCCTCTGTCTAGAAATATGTTGTCTAATACAGTAACCGCTGGTCACCCGTGGCTATTGAGCACTTGAGACACAGCTAGTCTGAATTGAGATGTATGTATGAAGTGTAGAATACACATGGGATTTCAAAGACTTTGTATCATCCTCCACAAAGAAAGATGTAAAAAGGTCATTAATATTGTTCTATATGGATTACATCCCAAAATAATGAAATTAATTTCAGCTCTGTTGTTTATATGACTACATAAAAATACATCATTACACACATGGCTTACATTGTATTTCTGTCAGTGTTTTGGGGATGGTCTTGGGCTCTTTCTCATAGGCCATAGAGCATAAATTCACTGCCAGCTCATCTCCTGCCCATTTATGGATACAAAGATGAAAGTGGTGTGTCTATGAAGCAGTCCCTGAAACCCCATGGAGGATTATTGTCTCCTACTCTGTGTTCCTGGAGAATGTTATAAAGAAGTCTAACAAACACAGTGTTATAGGTGAGGAAGTCATGGGTGCATATTTATTTATACAGCTAGGCTGACGTTTTCAGTAGATGAATAAATGGTTTAATAATTCTGATTGATTAATTGTTACTTAGTTGTTTGTTACTGTTTTAAAAAAAATTATATTGGAGTATAGTTGATTCACAATGTTGTGTTAGTTTCAGGTGTACAACAAAGTGATTCAGTTATATATATATATATATAT
>NW_006784423.1:2968936-3019225 GCF_000442215.2 Lipotes vexillifer | reverse complement strand
ACAACCCCCTTCCTTTTTTTTTTTTTTTTTTTGGAGTACAGTGAATTTACAATGTTGTGTTAGTTTCTGGTGTGCAGCGAAGTGATTCAGTTATACATATATATATATATATATATATATATATATATATTCTTTTTTCAGATTCTTTTCTCATACAGGTGATCACAGAATATTGAGTGGAGTTCCCTGTGCTATACAGTAGGTCATTTTTGATTATCTATTTATATATATAGTAGTGTGTATATGTTAATCCCAAATTCTTAATTTATCCCCCCAACCTTTCCCCTTTGGTAACCATAAATTTGTTTTCTATGTCTGTGAGTCTAATTCTATTTTGTAAATAAGTTCATTTGTATCTTTTCTTTTAGATTCCACATATAAGTGGTATATGATACTTGTCTTTGTCTGGCTTACTTCACTTAGTATGATAATCTCTAAGTCCATCCATGTTGCTGCAAATAGCATTATTTCATTCTTTTATATGGCTGAGTAATAATATTCCATTGTGTGTGTGTGTGTATATATATATATATATATATCACATCTTCTTTATCCATTCCTCTGTTGATGGGTATTTAGGTTGCTTCCATGTCTTGGCTATTGTAAATAGTATTGAAAGAGTTCCCTGCTGTGTTGCCCTTTTCCCTGGAATTAGTGTACTTTGTTTTCAGTGTTATAGCTTCTTCACTTTATGTTGGCTTCCAGCCTGAACTATGAAGGGTGTTTTCCTGCACCTGTGCCTAAAAACCTGTGGCACATCCCATAGCCTCTGCTCAATCAAGTTCCTCAGTATAAAATGCTCCATTGCATGTAGCCCCTCCTAACACTTAGATGGTCTAAATTACAAGGACAGCACTTGTTGCTGTTCTATATTAGTATCTCCTGGGCTGCAGCTCCTGGGCCATATTCTTTCATTCTTCATGCTTCTAACTTCTCCATCAACACATTTATCCCCTCCTCCCTCACACACAGACATACACATATTATGTTCCAATCTATGAGACACAGCCATATTAGTGATCGATTACAGGGTCATTCAACTTTCAATTATTTCATAGAAAATTTTAACTTGGTCCTTTGGAAATTTAACCCATTTATTTGTTTATTTATTTATTTTGTTGCTTGTTTATTTATTTTCTCTTACTCTGGACATTTGTCTAATAGAGGTGCTTTAAAAATCAAATGGAATAATAAATAATGCATTTTTATTAGTGAAGCAAATGAATAAGTATTGTGAGAAATCAACTTGTAAATAAAGCATTCAAAATTTCAACTATTTGTTTATATGTACATTAACCGTTTGTTTTGTTTTTCATCTTGAAATGAGCTTATTTCATGTCCTCACTATATAGGTCCAGGGAAGGAATAAGGATGCAAATACATGTAAAATGAGACTTAGTCCTTGCTTTCTGTAAGGTAAAAATTAATTGTAAAGATTATGATTTAGCTGGGGAGAGAGGGCAGTGATAAATGAAAAAAATAAATGTCAGTAGCTGGAATGGACTGGGTGTTCCAGAAAAAAGTGCTCAGAGCACAAACAGGGTAGAAGAGGAAGACTCTTCCAGCTGGAATTTTTCCTAAAGGCTTGGTGAAGGTTTGGGGTTTGAGTGGGGTGTTAACGTACAATTGAAGAAGACATCCTAGGGAGGGGAGTGGTAGGCAAAAGAGGCGTGGAAGCGGAAGATGGCCAAAGATGTCCAGTCAAGAGCACAGTATGACTGGGATGGAATGCGTGTGCAGAGATGCAAAAGGACTTAGGGATGGAGGGATCAGATTATGAACTTCCTTGGAATGTAAGATTTAGGAGTTGAATCACCCTGTGAGCAGGCAATGGAGAACGACTGAACAGTGTTGATCAAGAATGTGATATAAAGGAGAGAATGGGTAGGATGGATTGACAGGAGCAAGGCAGGGGTTGTAGGAAGCGGTTAGACCTGGAGGTCAGCTGGTTCTATCCAGTGTGGCAAGAGAAACAGGGAATGTAGACAGTGAGCACAGGATTGCATCTGGGACACAGTGGGAACTTAGTAATTCACTCACACTTCCTTTCAAGATTTATTGTGTCAATATTTGTGGAACAGACACAAATTGAATTAATAATCAGTAAAAAATCTTTGAAAAATCAACAGTTGAATGAAGAATATTCAAGTACAATATTCTGTGTGTAACAGAAACTCCCAAACTGCTTTTAGAACAAATGAATGAAAGAATGCCTGAGTGGCTCTCCAGGAATCTTTGGTGTCTGAAACTTCAAGGATGATTTTGTACAAAGACAATATTCAGTATACAGATTCATTCCGATTTGAGGACATTTTTTTCTTCCCCTCTGAGTGCAAATTGAAGGTGGCCAGATCTGTAGGCATAAACGGGATGTTTTATCCAGGGAGACTGCATTCATACCTATAACCTTTCTATTTCAAATGAAAGTATGTAAAGAATCAAATCTTTAAAAGAATTCCTGGTTTGTAAATCCAGTCTGCTGATTTCACAAGTTTCAAAAAATCAATAGGACCAAAGGGCTCCTGTCCAGATCAAAACCCAAGTCAGTTCCAGCTTCCCTGGGAACCACAGATAGGGATGTCCTCCTGCCTGTTTGGTATTCCACACGTGCTAATCAACCAGGAAGCAGTTAGAGGTGCTGTCCACCAGCTCACAGTTAGTATGGATATTTTATCACCCTTTTGGACCTTTCTTCCCACTGTGAAAAAGGCATATGGCATTTCATTATGGTAATGGAGCATGAGAGACACAAATAAAGCACTTGGATCATACTGGATACCTGTGAGAAGAGAATATTTTTAAATATCGGTAGGTGGTTCCCTAACATAGGTAATTGAGTTTCAACATATTTCTCCTTTGAGCCTTTCCATGGAGTGTTCTGTCATACAATTAAGGAAGGTGGGGAGTAAGTGAAACCTTTTAAGGAAGTATTGTCTTCCTGAGCTTGATCCTTTAAAAAAGTACTTTCTTAACTTGATTAATGCTCCCTTTTATAGCAATCTTTTTTTTTAACTCAAAAAGAAGCAAACCCCATTTTTAGAGAAATAGCAAAGTTGTTAACGCTCCCACTTAAAGTAAGTGACATAGATATTTCACAAAAGAGCAGAGGACTTGTTCAAGGTGGTGTGCACAGGGATGACATGGGCACCCCTCCGTGTGCATTAGGACAAATCGCTCTCTTGGTAATTCTAAACATGTGTCAGTTATAACCCCTCTCCTGAAAAAGGATTTTCTTCCCTCTCTTTATTGTAATCATATGTCTTTCAGTGCAGGCTTACTTTACCTTTCATCTACATTAAGAATAGTTGGTGCTAAGGGATGCATTTAAAATGGGGGATTTTTTTTCCTCTTGCTTTCCCTGAGTTAATAAATCTGTAGATGAAGCTCTAAAAAAAATCGAATATATGGGACTACGGGCCCCAGGCACTGCCACAGTCTCTTGTTTTGATTTTCTAGTACTTGTTTTCTCTCAGACCTCCCAGTGAACAGGGGAGCTACCAAAGGTGATCCCTATATGGTACTAATGCACCAGAAGACATTGTTCACCATAGCATGGGATTAGACATGAGGCCAGGTCCATTCTTTTTTTTTAGCTTCATGGAGATATAATTGTCATATAACTTTGTGCAAGTTTAAGGCATACAACGTGTCGATTTGATGTACTCATATATTGTTAGATGGTTCCCAGGATCCGTTCTTGACCTATCTCGTTCAGGGAGCTAAAGAAATACCGAGAGTTTGTAACAGTACTTGTAGAGAGCTAGAATGGACATCAATTCAGTGCACAGTTCCTGCAAATGATGACATCCAAGCCCTGAGGGCTCGCCTGAGTCTCCAAAGGTCGGACAGCTTGTTCAGAACAGGCAGAGACCAGAATGTGGCTCTAGGCTCAGCCACGCAGTCTGTAGCACCCAGGTCTCTGTGCCACTTTGCTGGGTCTCACAGTAGCCATCCATTTCACTGACTCAGAAGACGGCAGTCAGGCTCCTACACCAGGCTGTCCAAGTTCAACAAGGGAAGCATTTTCCCAAGTGGACAAAGGGCTAATTTCCATTCAAGATTTAACAACAGTAGTGCCTTAGGAAACATGCTTAAAAATATGCACTTTACTCTGTACATTTGGAAGAAAATAATTCTATTTGTCCCAAAATGTTTGGAAAGACATCTTTTCAATAAATTCATGGCAAAATGTTCCATGTACTTCCATGGGAGGTATTTTAAATAATCCAGCCCTTCATTCATTAATTAATGTATTTATTCATTTATCCATTCAATCAATAAATGTTTACAGAGTTCTCATAATGTGGAGAGAATAATGAAACAGTCAAAAATCCCTGCACTTGTGAACTTATATTGTAGTGAAGTGAAGACAGACAATAAATTAAAAACAAAAACAAAAAAAACAAAAAAAACCCCGGGAATTATAGAGCATATTCAAGGGTGAAAAATATTCTAAAGAAAGAAAAGCAGGGAAGGGGAAGAGAACCTGTCTTAAGAGGGGCTTAGGCAATGAAGATGTCATAATTTCACCAAAGACATAAATGGGATAATACTGCCAGTCATTGTAAGAAGCACTGTATATATTTTATCTCATTTATACCTCCCCAAACCTAGGAATTAGGTTCTATTTTAGCTCATTTTAGGGCTATGAGGTTCAGAGAGGCTTGGTGACTTGTTCAAGGTCACACAGCTAAAATATAGAGGCACCAGAAATTTGCACCCAGGTTGATCACTAGGCAGCCTTCTTGTTAACACAGTACCATGATTTTATATTCAGCAAGACATTGTTTATTACCAGACAATATGTTGTGTGTATGTGTGTGTGTCTAAGAGTTTGAGGTAGAATTAGAAATTCACTCTAATATGTTAAGAAAAGAAAGGTATAAGAGATCATTCAAAGATATTTTAATAAGAAAAATAAAATAAGCTAAATTTGCTTTATCTGATTCCTATGAGAAATAGTATCAAAGGTAAGGCTGATGTTGTCTCTTGCCACTGAGACATTAAGTAATCAAACAAGGAGCACGCACACTCCTGTTCAGCATCTCTGCATGTGGAAAATCACCATGTTTCGTCCCTCTAAAACAGAAGGTAGCAGCCAGGATGTCTGTGCAAGGGATGCAAGGAACAAAAAGACATCTGCTGGAGAGGAACACAATGAGGAAATAGTTCAAGAGCTACTCTACTATCTTTTGCGTTGTGAGGAATGTTCACATAAAATTGCTTGCCAGGTAGTTCTGAAAAAAAATTCTTAAGTCCCGATGAGTGAATATCAATTCTGTGTGACTGAGTCTGGGGAGCCCTATCCTTCTACATTCCATATGCTGAAAAATCACACTTGCATGAAGACTACATCAGAGAAAATAGTGCACTTTGGGATCTTTGAAGCTGCAACATCCAATTTCTACACCAACCATCTTTCCTCACTTAAACTTGCCTCTCTCCCTGTGATTATTTCATATGTACATACTCTCAATTAGATCATTAAAGGCATTAATTTATTCTTTAATCCATGTATGTTTGATTGCTTGGCTTTTCTTTTCTTTTTTCTTTTTTTTTTCCCCCAAAAAATCAAGCTAAAAGCTAGGGTCTGCATCCCAAATGCAAATTAAGTGTCCTGGAGGAGACACTGCAGTCAGATGTCTATGAAGGTAGAGGGTTTGATTGCATGTGTCCGGGTAGCAGCGTTTATGATGCACAGTGAGGGATGGTCTTCTGCAAGCTGATTGTGCTTCAGACCCTGGGTTGAAACGGCAGCTGTGCTGGGCCCTCTGTGGGGATGCCAGTGACCCCCCAGCACACACTGAGGGTGCTGCTGCATCTGCTGTCACTATTCAAGTCACTTCCTACAACATTTGGCAGGCAGCGCCTGGGCAGCGGGGAATGACGGAGGTGGGGGGAACGACCCCGTCGGCCATGGTGCAATTGACATCTGATTGATGAATGCAGCACATTGTGGAAACGACCCATTAGTAGTGGAGCTTGGACAGTGAAAGAGTTGAGAAGCACTTGTCTGTGAATAAAAAGCTTGGAAACACTCTGCTTTTTAAGAGGAGGAGAAAACTATTTTCTATGTATTTCTCTGTTAAAAATAAAAATGCAAAGACAATATTTTCATATAGAGAAAACTAAACAAAAGGAAAACAGCTTTAAATTATTCAGAGGGGAAATGAATTGAGAGTTCCCAATTAGACTGAAATATTTAAAGCATTAGCATTGTTGGTCCTTACTTCTTCATGCACAGTAAAATAAAATTAAATAAAAATTGCTATGAGATCAAGGCTGACTTAGAAAAAGAACAAATTCTTTTAGTTGGAAAGTTAAATAAACTTAATTATTTTTCACCTGGAGAAAGGTTGTTTTTTTAAAATCCAAGGTTAAAAAATCATCACAGTAATTTTGACTTGTGTTTATTTTTATTCCTTATTTAAATATAGTAATGAATATCCCCTTACCACATGGTCTTACACCCTCATTTATTCCTTTTTTTTTTTTTTGGCTGATATTGAATCAAACAATTGAAATCTTCCAAATTTGCTTTTCCTGTAGAATGTGTGTTATCATTCACTGCTGGAAAGGAGAATCCATTCTGATACTGATTATGTTGTGTTAGATTTTAGATTTTTCCATAAATGTGTAAAGGCTGTAAACACCAGGAATTCCCAATGGTTTAACAGAATCATTCCTCCTCTGACCACATAATTGCTAAATTGTGCATGTCAAATGGCTTCAGGATATTCTGTCCCCTTTCCAGCAGGTTATCAAGGAAAAGTTGCTGGAGAATGGTGTTGTTTGTGTGTCCTTTAAGTCAGGAACTCAAAGGTCAATAGTTGCCAAAAGCATTTTCACTGAGTAACTGCTTCTTTTCGCAAGCTCCGTAACATGCTGTCTCACCAGTGATCCTTAGCAGTTATTTCTAAATGTGTGCATTTGGTTTCTAAGCCAAAGCCAACTTTTACACCCAAGCTTTATTACAATTCATCATACGATTGTTGATATCATACATGTTTATTACATGCCTATACGCCAAACTGACATGATAATGTTGTGTTGTTTTTCTCGTGATTATCTTTAAAGACATTTAGAAAATCAATGTGTTTTTTCCCAATGATTTGAATTCCAGTACAAGCAATAATTAACTATGTAGTGGACAATAGTGTTCGGTAGGGTCTCAGAGCCCTTATTTGTAGTGGGATAGAAAGTTCTCTTCTGAATGAGCATGTTTTTGTCTGATTTCAGTGCTAATTTAGGAGTAAAATGATTCTAGTAATACTTTGTGAGTAATGCTAGATCCGAGCCATTACATCCATGCAGTGCACAGTTCAGGATCTCTGCTCTTCCTGAGTGTTTTCTATGAGTCATATGCCTGAGCAGTTGCCATTGGTTGTTATCCTGGTTGAACTGCTATTGCAGGACTAATCTTTAGTTTTGACAGTTAAAACAGTTGCAGCAATTAATTACTAGGGAATAATTTCCCATCCCCAAAGTACAGACGATAAAAACATGTTCATAAATATGCTACAGTTCTTCACTGTTTTCCTCAAGTACAGCCGAAGACATCTTTGCAACGACAATTCCTAAAACTCACAAACTGCATATTCCTATAAATAAAATAATTGGGGGTGGGGAGGGCAATTTGATTTTCTTTTTCCAGCGGGATGTGAAAACACATCTGACATTCCCTTTTGATCAGAAGTCCGTGATCACATTGTACAGGTGAACCTCACTCTACAATCTCAATAAAGTCCTTTTTTCCTTCTTTGCTTAATTGTGGTGATATCATTTCAAGAAATGTAGTTTATGTAAAAGCTGAAAGCACAAAAGAAAACAGTGATGAACATGATGGGCCACTATATTTAAAATACAGACAAAGAATTTAAGCATCAGATGAAATCTCACACAGCATCTGAAACAAATGAAAGGAAAACAGCTTGTCATCAAATCTTCATTTTTTTTTTCCCAAAAGTTTGATACATATTTCTTTGGGGAATAGTTTGCAAATGATATATAGAATATGTGAAATACAATTGTAAACAGACATGCAATTTACCTAGGTTACAATCTGTTCCATGATCTTTGTTCGTTCTTAAGAAAAAAGACGGAGTACACTACTGGAAACAGGACTGTACCAAAAGAAAGCTGAGATTGAATTATTAGAACTGACATTATTAATATTTTTTTAATATTCCATGGCTTTCTCATGATTCTTTGCATGCCACATCTTTAGCAAACTCCAGTGCCTTAATCATTTTAAGATTTGCTGTGTTCTCAAGAGCTGTTTGCTGGTATGCAAGCATCGTCTCTTTGAATGGCAATAAATATGCATGGCTCAAAAGAAAACCGGAGTCGGAAAAACGTCTGTATAAAGTATTAACTGCTATATTCAGTGTTTCTTACACTCTTGGTCGCTGAACACATGTTGCCCTCGGGTCTGAAACTGAGCTGGCCTTGGCCTTCTGTGGCACTTTGGTCTCTTTCTTGCACCAAAGGCAGGGCGCGGTGGGAGAGAGGGGAGGGGGAGGGGCAGGGGCCGAAAGGGCAGGAGGGGATGGTGGATGCGCAGGACCCGGAGAAGCTGGACGCGGGCCGCTGGTCCTCGGAGCCTGGGAAAACCCAAGGTAGCGCCCCAGCCTGCGTCCTTCCACCCCGCTTCATCCACACACCGCCCAGAACGGCTACCAGCCACTGACCAGGGCCTGGGCGCGTTTTCTTTCACCCTTTGAGGCTGCACAAGTGCCAGAGCGCTGATTGACACCGCATTTTGAAACTGATTGCACGACATTGTCCGGCACAAGCCATGCAGAAACCGCAGCCCGCTGGTTGTGCACGGGGCCAGGGTCCCAGCAGAGAACATTTCTTTCTAGGTGGTCAGCCGTGGAGCACAGACTCTGACCATTGTTATTGTGTGTGTATCTTGCTACAGAATCGCTGCGGTAGAAATGCAGGATGCGAGGTATGCAGAGGAATGAAAAGGCAGAAGATCAGCTAGATAGATATTTTTGTCATGGATCTTGGGCTGGCATGGTTTTTAGCATGTAGGGAGACCTCAATTTAAGGAGCACAATTTAGCAGCCCTTCTCTGTACCTGTGCTGTGTAAGGGTCCAACAAGTCAGTCCTTTTTTATGGAGTTATTACAAGGTATAGTTTGGAGAAGCCATATGCTGATCTTACTTAAATAGAGAAGATTTTTCAAGAAAAAGAAGAGATTGCAGCTGGTAGCTACCGTAGTTTACTATTTTTGAACGGCTCTTTAGTATATGGTATTTTAATTCATCCCACAGCTTTAAATTGGACTTTGACTGTGTACACTGGGATATACTGTATGGTGTTCTGAGTAATGCTGTTTTGCTAAAATTGCAATGTAGATTGATGCTAAAGAGGCAGCTTTGCCATTTCTAAAATCTCAGGCATTTTGTGCAGAATGAAAATGCTGACTGGCCAGCTACCTCTGCAAACACGGGTGCTGTAAATGCATAGAGCCCCCAAACTTCTACTTTTTAAGTGCAGAATGAGTAATTAGTCCCGTTCAGGATGTGATAAAGATACACAGTATTCCCATTATACCAAGAATGCTGATTTTCAGGGGGTTAAAATCAGGCTGGAAAAAGACAGTAGAAAAAAAACTGGTTACCCGATTTTCAGGGATGGACAATCTTATTTTTCTATAAGAAAATTTGAAGTAAAATAATCAAGGCTATTTCCAGGCTAAAGAAATCTGGTGAGTGGACAACATCTACATTCTCTGGATTTCTGGCTGATAAGCTGCATGCGTTTTCTTTTCCGTTTTTCACTTGAAACACAACTTTTTGGGTACTATTTGTCTGAATCTCACGCTCCTCAGGAAGAAGTCTTTGTTGCTCCACGCTAGTAGACCAAGTCAGGCTAAAATTCTTCTGTGCTCTGCATATCAGATGGAAATCCAGTGTTGGAGCTTTCCCACTGGCTCTTTGCTGCGTTAGCTGGTCAGAGTGCCGTTCCCGATATTGGTGGTCACGTTGCGTTGGGTTTCCTTATTCATACTCTGCTAAGCCAAGGAAAACCTGATTCAGCCTAGTCCACCACTGAAAGCAATTAACCTGTAACATGAGCTCTAACATCGCCCCACACTGCAAAGAACCAGCAAAGATTTGTTATTTGGCATAATGACAAGTTTTAATCCACTCCCAGTAGAGCTCTCTGGGGGATTTTTAGCACATGGACATTACTGAATAGACATGTTCCAACTGCCCTGGTACGATGCACTGGATTTGTTCCAAACATGGAAATTCTACCAAAAATCTAGTGCATAATACAAACAATTGACCATAAAAGATCTATTATAAATTGCATTTTACTCAAAATCTCTATTAAGTAAAGCCTGAGCAGGTCCTAATAATAATATATACAACCTTTGGATGAAAACGTACCATGACTGTTTGTTGAGCTACAAAACTGTCAATGTTTAGAGCATTCTCTGAAAACATTTTCTTATCTTTTATTTTTAAGTTTTTTTTTTTTTTAAACCATGGGTCCAGTCCATAACCAGGCCATGGACCATGGCTATATCTCTACGTGCTTTTTAAGTACTCCCTGACTTTAGCGTCTTTCATTCATTCATTCACTCAGCCATGCCGCAAATACTGATTGTGTACCTGCTCTGTTTAGAGTTTTGCACTGCATTGCATTTTTAAAATATATTGAAGTATATTAACATTTATTTCCTTCTCCTTTCCCCCCACTCCTGCATTTCATGTGCATTTTCTTCCTCCACTCCCTACTCAGCAAGATCAAGCCAATCTTGCCCCCAAAAGCCACGGTTTATTTCTGATAGCTTTCCTTCTTCTGCCAGGTATCAGTCGTTCCAAGTACTTCCTAATTTAACGTTTATATACGTTAGTCAACCTAGTCAAATTGATGTAGCAAAAACCAACCATGATATAATCAAAATATTTCACCTATCAGCCCGTTTGCCCCATCACTACCTAGAAAGAGAAGTATTCTTCCGTCTTCCTTTACCTCTTCCTAATTTCTCCACCTTACACCTCTCCAAAAAGACAAAACAAAACTATGTTGACAGTGAAGTGACTCCTCTAACAGAAGAGGAGCTATGGGTTTAATTTGACTTCTGTTTAACTTCCCAGCCAATGAAATATCTGATCAAGTTATTCTGAAGGCTGTTTTCTTAAATGATATATTTTGTTTCTAACTAAATTGTTTTCCTTAGCAATTTGTGTTTCAACTGAAGCACTGACTTGACGTTTCCGCTTCCAAGGGGTAAGACCAAGCTCCCCACATCACAGCATTTTATCAAGAATGAGAACTTGTCAGTCATGTATCTGTAGCGCGACAGTTTAAACTTCATGGAATATTAAAATTAGCAAGAAACCTAGCAAATCTTGATTCACTGACTTTTAAATGAGGGCTGCAGGAACTGATCACCAGCCTAAGCCCTACATCCACTGACCAGCGAAAGAGGAATTAGCACTCAAAGCTTCTAGCATAATCGCTGACTCTCCCGTCACAGTGTGCAATAAAAAAGAAAACACAGAAAGGCAAAAATCCACAGTCACTATCCTGTAAAGGAACAGTACTTTGAAGAAAGGAAGCACAAAGAGATGACAAGGAAACCAACAGGTAAAATCCTAATGGCACTGAGTGAGATGAAGCCTGAAAGAGCCATGGGGTCAGACAAAACTGAGCAAAGCAGGATTTCACGCATGTGAATTCTGTACCTTACTCACTGCTTAAATGAACACATGAGACAAACGTCATTACTAACAAGTGTTTCCCCAGGAGGGTTTTTTGAGATGGCCAACACCTATTTGTACTTAGTTAATGTAAGTGGCATTCAACTGTCAGGTCGAGGTCTTTAACTTTATCCATCTTGGATTTAAGTATGATCACGTAGTTGATTGGCATTCTTTTCCATTCATTCAAAAATATATACAATAAAGAAGTTTGCTTACACTGTCAATAGTTGGGCTGTCGAACTCCAAACCCTGGAGATTTTAAAAAGGTAGCAAAGAAAGAACAAGGTTTGTCTTCCTCTGCCCAGCAAGGTGATACTGTCTAATCCCCTCACCCCAACGATAGCATATGCTGTTTTATTTTCTCTGTGATTGCAAGGATACCGTCCTGGACTCGAGCTGGAATATTTATCCACTTCTCCAAAGGCAACCAGACAGAAAAGTTTCACATCTCCCATGCTTCGAGCCACAGTTGCCAAGGCTGCTGTAACAAGCATGAAGTGAGAAGAACAGGCATGCCTGAGTCCTGAAACCCCAGTTTCCTGATCCCTCTGGCATATTTTGCCAGGCTACAGGCAGAATCAGGTCTTGTACCAACAGTAGCTTCAGAAAGAGAAATGATTCAGCCATTTATAACTTTGACAGAAGCATTGTCTACAGTATGATTTATTTTAGGCATCAGAAAAAATATTTTACAAATTAAAGCTATTTTCAAAATGGAGAAAAAGCAAAAGCATACGGAAATATTTACTCCATATTGAATAGTATAAAAGAAAATTAACCAGATGGAGAATTTTCTGGGGTGAAAGTAGGAGGAGTTTAATGATGTTGTAAACAATAGAACCTACTTAATTTAACTCTTTTCCTTGGGGAAACTATTTTGCCACAATCCATCAAATTTGGCCATTTAGTCAGCAGAAAGTAGTCCTGACACACAAAGCCATTGTAGATCATGGTGACTGATCATGATTACTTTCTGTTCTCTTCTTCCATGAACCCCCAAAAGCTGTGCATGAACACTCAAGAGCATGTCAGTGGCCATGCCTCTTCCTGTTTGGCTGTTGGTGGAAGGAACTGCTCTATCATCAATTCCAAGGACTAAATGCACCTTTTCTGTGCATGCATATATGTGCATGAATATCTAAATTTCTACTCTGTTTTAGGTGATCTTTATAATAAGAAGAAAAAGGAGAGGGAGAGATATTCCAACCCCACTGAAATTACTGAAAATACCACTCTAAAGTGAAAATGTACAGACTTATATTTCCAAAGGTTCTAAGACACAATTAAATCGTAACCTCGTGGGCCAAGATATATCTGAGTTACAATCCTAGCCGCGTCCGATTATTCAGTGTTTGACCTGAAGTTGTGTTTGTTTTCTTTACAAGGAAATGTTTGAAGCAGTGCCTCAACCGAAGCGTAATCATTGGATGCCTTGAATTTTTTTAATTTTTTTTTTATATTGGAATACAGCTGATTCACAGTGTTGGGTTAGTTTCAGGGGTATAGCAAAATGATTCAGTTAAATATGTACATATACCTATTCTTTTTCAAATTCTCCTTCCATGTAGGTTGAATTTTGTTGTGAAAACCAAGACTATCCTTTCCAACTTGCTTCTTAAAACTAAGGGCTTCTCCTAATGCACCAGACCTTCATGCCTTTTAAAACTCTTTAAAGCTCAATGCCTAATGCTTTAGTAATCTGAAGGGTTCAGTTGGAAAAAAAAAAAAAGAGTTCAGTTGGGGGTTTTAATTTTCTCATTGTTGGTCTTAAAGGAGGAGGCTACAGCAAACTATTTTTTTCACTTTCCTTATTTTAATCTCAATGCTTTGGGGTCTTGCTTTTCCTTATTCTTACATTTTGATAGCCACTTTCAAAAGAACCTTAGACACTGATTAGCCAATTACAGATCACATTTCCAAAGGTGAGATTTTAAGAAGTCTTTTACTGTTCCTTTTTCATGTGGGCTAGAAACTGAATCATCCTGCACAAATTTAATTCCAACTTTCTAAATAAAATAAAATGATCTCTCTTTTATGTTTGCTTATACATTTTGTATATGTGTATTTAATTTTTAACGCTGTAATCTCCTTGAATTATGAGCAACACATATTCTGCAACATATTTGTAAATAAGATCTTTATTCATTTGGCAAGGCAACATATCTTCTTTTAGTCTGAGAAGGAATGTAAATTGTCTACAGATGATTTCTGTTATAGGTTATAAGCAAAAATACCATAGAGCAACATTTACTTTAAAGAGCAAAAGGCGACCAACTTTTACTCATTTCAATACAATAAACAGTTACATTTCTTGGTTTAAATATTTGGAAAGGAGATCTATAACATATGTGTCATGCCTTCTTTTGTTCAAAATTCCAAAAAATGGTAGTTTTGCTTAAATTTTTGTTTGCTATTATTCTATGAAATCTGTGTTCCAGAAAGCAGCAGATGTATAACATGCTCTATTAAAATATAATAAAATAGCACCCAGGGCACTTTATTAAAAGTAGCATTAAAATAATAATTTTGATGACAAAGAACTGTATTCTTGGAAGTTAGTTTAGTAAAAGTAATTGGAATCAATGGGTTAATTGTTTCCAAAGCACTTATAAGTAAATATTATTAGCAAAATATTTTAATTACTGTACTTTGTGTGGCCTAAATGTAAGCATTTATTAATACAAACCAAGCACTCATTACAAATTTGCACAGAAAATGATAAAATATTATGTATGAAATGAAGCATTAACATGGACCATTAAGTCCTCTATTTTCATTTAATTGAATTTGTCAGTAGTACCCTCTTTAACTAAAAACCAGTCATAACCACAAAATTAAGTAATAATTAAAGAAACAACTATTGAAAGAGTTGCTGGGAAGCTAAGGTGCCATTTAACCAAAACATAGCAATTTAATGTAAATTGCCGACCATGTAGACACTGTTCTGAAAATCATGCATCTTGTGGTTCCATATGTGTTGGATTTAGCAAGCACTTTCAGCATTTCAGACCAGATATTCTAGTTGAAGGACCAGTCTATAATTCAGAAAGGCAGGGAACGGTCAAAAGTTCCTATAAACTTACTTATGCCTATAAGACAATAAAGGTTCTACATAACAATTCAATATCTTCCTGCATAATCAATGGTTTTGGCCTACTAAAATATGAATCAACATACAGAACTATGAGTATCTGTCTTCTTAGTATTTCTGGTAGGCCGTGTGCAAATCGTGTATGTGACAATATAACTAAATCTATGGCTAGATTAAAGTACACTTCACTATTCTAGTATATATGAATGAAGTACGTATCTTGGGTGTCTTTCATGTTAAAAATATGATATTACCGTTTCAAATAAAATTTACTTTTCATTGCCTAAAAACTTCTAAGATTTGGTTTAGTTTACCAAAAAGTCTAATTTCCTGGTGTGTATGTGTACACGTGTGTGCATGTAGTTGTATACGCATGTATGAAGGTATTTATTTTTACTAGTGGCCCTTCTGAAAGGTCTCCAACCTTTGCAATCTATTTTTTAGTCTACCTAGACACGTTCCATGATGCACAGCCAGCAGGGGGAGGTAAGATTTAAGGAAATAGCAAAATGAAGTTGATGGAAGCAACTACTTTGCAGGCAAACAAACAAACAAACAAACAAAGACTTGTCAATGAGCAGAATGGAGGGGTCTCTAATGCATGTGGGTTAGATTTAGCATCTTAGTTACAATGCTGGCTGTCAATTAGAATTTTGATAAACATACGCCAGTGTACTTTAAGGATCTAGATTTTAAGTATGGTACACAGATGAATTCTAGTTATTGAAAACCCTTTGTGATATTTTCCAGTGTGCAAACTGTAGCTGAATTGATGTGTGTGGATCTCAGAGTCAATTTAAAAATACAAAAGTACAGGCTCATATAAATATTCTCATGAGCTTGGAGAAAATGTTGATTTTGTTTAAAAATTTTACAGCATCATGTCTGCTCACATAATTGACTCCTTGTACGCAGCAACTAATAAAATATAACCACAGAGAAACTGAAGAATTCTAATTTAAAAAAAAATGTAATTACAATTACATTTTCATATTTGTATCCAAGTGGTCAGTGAAATGTGTGATAAATTGGATGTGATGTGTGTTCTTGAAAGAGCCGATAATCAAGTTTGGGTTTTGGAATAAAGTAGTTCGATTTTCATATCTACAAACCTCATTTTGCTAAACTCGGGTTAGCTGAGATAAGGGTTAACTCAGCTTGCCTGGTACAACTTGACAAGTCCAAACCCTGAATGTGTCTGTAGTTAATATGAAGAAGTACATTCCTTACATAAAAGAGGCAGATTGATGAGGAAAACATATTGAATTACATTAAAATTGTCAGCAAGGAAAATAGAAAATTAAAACCATATCTTATATTCAGTCGTAAATTGATTTCTCATTGCAAAATAGTCTACAAATTTTATTTCATCTGAACCTCAGCCACCTTTAAGAGGAACTTATTATACCCACTTTACAGATTGAAAAGTATATCTGTTTATACTGATACTTTAAAATAAATCTTGGTTTCACAAATTGTATGGATTTTGTTTCCTATTTTTTAAAGAATGATAATTAACTGATTTTAAAAATATGTTGTAAGACTGAAAAATTTATCTTTTCCATTGATTCAGCTCCTTTCCTATAACTGAAAACAGTCATATATATAAATATATTATTTCACCTTTTAGTTTTCTCATTGCACATATTAATATTGAGACTTTCAAGGTTATTTTTTCAAAAATTTCATTTCAGATCACCATGTAAGGGAAAAACTGAATTTCAACAAATCTGAATTCACATTGAAACCATTTAAAAATCTTTGCTAATCATACACACACACACACACACACACACACACACACACACACACACACACAGGCACACATATACCACTGAAGTTCTAATGCAATTTTATTGCATTTTCCAATATTCCAGTTTTTGGATTTTAGATATGCTTATTTTGTTCTATAATATCAATATACTTTCTTCTAAATCATGTACAAGAGTTGGCTTTTCTCACGTGATACTTCACTTCTCATGCTTTTCCAGAATCTCTATTTTGAAAAAGTCACTACAATGCTTAACTGCTACAACCAGTTAAAAAATTGGAGGAAAAAATATGCCATTAACCCTCAATATTTGTGGATCTGTGAATACAACATTGTTATGTAAATATGGCTATATCCCAATAGTCTTGAAAGATTTTTACTTTGGGGCTGTAGTTTACCAGAGCATCTGAGGGGATTGTATCAGTATTTTATATATTCATCTCAAAGGCCAAAGTCATCTCTTAGGTGTTGGCATTTAGAATATGGATTTAAAAGACTTTGAGAAAGTCCAGAGTCAGAGTGATGGATGGATAAACAGTCATTTGGTACAGAAATTATTTTTTCAGTCAGATGTCCTGGATTATGCTGAAATAACCCCACAATCTGAAAAATCTACATAGCTTAAAGCAACAAGCTAATTTTCAGTCTGGCTAAAGGTCATTGCCAGATTGGTCTTAGAGAGGGAAGAAGAAAACTGCTGTGTTCCACCAAGTCACTCGGGGATCCAGACTGGGAGAGGCTCCAGCCTCTGATGTTGCTGACATCTAAATATAGGAATCTGCTGAGACAGTGTGAGTGAGAACAGGGGTTATGCTTTGCCTTTGAAATGCTTTGCCCAGAAAAGACACCTGACTTTTCTCCTATGTATCATTGCCCAAAACTGGTTATATAACCACGCCCCACTTCAAGGGAGTGGAGAAGTATAACTTCCAGGGACCTGCAGAGAGAGGAGTATAGGACAGGCTGGTGAATTTGTAATGTCTTCCACAAAGACCAGTACCAATTAATTGAGTGTTAAGTGTATTGGAAATTTTAGAAAAAGTGGAAAAGGAATATAAAAATATTATAGGCTCTTTTTTTTAATGTTTATTTATTTTATTTATTTATTTTTGGCTGCGTTGGGTCTTTGTTGCTGCGTGTGGGCTTTCTCTTCATTGTGATGTGCGTGCTTCTCATCGCAGTGGCTTCTCTTGTTGCGGAGCACGGGCTCTAGGCATGCGGGCTTCAGTACTTGTGGCACAAGGGCTCAGTAGTTGTGGCTCATGGTCTCTAGAGCACAGGTTCAGTAGATGTGGCACACAGGCTTAGTTGCTCCACGGCATGTGGGATCTTTCTGGACCAGGACTCGAACCCATGTCCCATGCATTGACAGGCGGATTCTTAACCACTGCTCCACTAAGGAAGTCCCATACAGGCTCTTTTTTAAAATCAAATATTAAACTAGAATTTTAATATCTCACAAAAACTTGGAATAATTAACCAAGAACTTTAAAAATCTACAGCAGAGACATAATGAGTGCTCTTCCCCTTCATAAGCCCTCCATTCCATTGTAATGGGACCCAAAATGCCCATATGTGCACCATAGTGGCACAATGGTGAAGGTTAGTCCTCACTGTTCTTATTTTTTACAATTAAACTTCCATTACATATGGCAGATTTGGTCTCCCTATACTGTGTGACCCCTGAGTCATGTAAAGTCATTGCATCATTTGATCACTGAGTGCTTTCCACAGATTTGGACCCCGATGCTGATTCTTCATCTAAGCTGCCCCAGCATCTGAAGACCAAGTCTTGTTAGTGTTAAAAGTGCATTTGGATCCCTCAATATAGGGTCCCCATTTTATGAGTGAAGTCCAGTATCTAGGGCGTCTCTAAACATCAGCTCACTTATTTTCTCATTAGAACCAGGTTGCATACATTAAGTTGAACAAAAAAGCAACTAAGTACCATTTGTAGTCTTTGCTATAGAATATGAGGGGAAAAGAGATACTAGAAAAGAGAAAAGACAAAACGAGATTTTTTCCTAAAGATACTCTACATGGAACTAGAATTCAGAACAGTGTGAAAAAAAGAGAAAACTGTGGTCAGGGATTAAAAGACATTTCTGAGTAAGAAATGTATAGGGTCCCAAATCCCCTGTTTCGAGTTCCAAAATCCCACGGAAAGTGTTCTGTTTCTGTCAGTTTGGCAATACACTCATTAGAAACAGAAACCAAACTGAACTGATAAGAGGTTTTCAATTTTCAGTTTATCCCACTTGGTGTAAATATCTATGTGTTTCATTGCAGAAATGTTAACATTTATTTATCGAGTATTAGCTCAGATCCTAGTAGGGATGCTATGAAGTCGAGAATATGCACAGCTTATACTCAACTCTGAGACATTAAGAATCCAAAGCATTTGGCCCCAACGGTTTCCAATAAGAAATTGCATACCTCTAGACAAAAGCCCATTTGGGTGAAAATTAAGAGGTGATTGCTGCCCACTATTTAATTGTAATTTTGCCTCTTTGTGCTCCATCTCCTGGATTTGCAACGTCAAAAGTGTGTGGGGGTCACAGATTTCCAAGGTGTTTTCCTCTGCCACTGCTCTCTCTGACTTTACTAATTTTCACATTAGATCCTCTAAATTCTCCACACTTACTAACTTCTAATACCACATATTATGTCCTTTAAAGCAAAATCGTTTTCTAGGGGATAGGCACAGTCCTGAGGTCCCCAGGACTGCACAGCTTCCTTCACGTCAAATAAGGTGTGATGAGTTTATTTAGGGGATTTATTTTCTTAATCCCAGAGTGTCCACAAAGAAACAATATTGAAATGTTAAAGCGATTGAAAATTGATTTAGACATAAAATGAAGAGAAGAACTTTAACTTTGTATTTGCAAATTAGCTCATGGTTCGCCCAAATCATTTGGTTTTTATTTTGGCTTTTTAATATACAGCATAAAACCTTTTAGACCTCTACAAGAATTGTGGTTTAGACTAAAAGAAATACTTTATGATGTTGTCTGTGTAAAGATGGAAAATAATACTTTATTACAGATGTTGTGGTTGTGTCCCAAATTCCCAAATCAATGTCATTTTTGTTAGAAGTGGTCGATCTTATTCACACAATAAAATAACTCATTTGATTATTCCTGGTAATGTTCTTATATACATATTATGAGCCAGACTCTGCTCTTTTATAGGCAGGAATTCCTCCTGACTTCAATACTTTAAATTGAATCTGACTGATTTCTAATTGACTTTATGGGAGCGTGTGTGTGTGTGTGTGTGTGTGTGTCTGTGTGTGTGTACACACCTGTGTATGTGATGTGTTTCCATGTGTTCAAAGCCTGGATTTAGACATTTATATCAATTTATTTTAGAATTTTTAAAAAAAAAAATAAGATCTTTTTACAGAGCTTTTCATTGTTAAGACATATTTTTTAACCAAAAATCCGGAACAGCTTTTATTTCACTTGTGAAAATAAAACAACTTCATTTATTTCCTTGGGAGGGACTATCACTTTAATTAAAAATATACCTAAAATTTTAGAGGATGTCTTACAAGTTGACAGTGTATCAGTTAGTTATTGCGGCTTTGCAAGCCATCACAAATCTTAGTGACCTAATACAACAATGAATTATAAGTCTTCATGATTCGGCGGGTGGACAATTGTGACGTTTCCCTGCCTTCAGTTGGACGTCAGCTTGGCTTAAAGGTTCAGGATGGCCTCACTCAATGCCTGACAGCTGGTGCGGGCTATTCTGTTCTCCATGTGCCCGTCAATCACCCATAAGCTCACTAACCCTGTATGGCATGCTGAACTGATGTTCCCAAGAGTGTCCAAGGAGAAGCTGCAAGGCCTCTCAAAGTCTCGACCCCAGAACTCACACAACGTTAGTTTAATGACTTTCTATTGTTTAAACAAGGGAAAAGGACAGCCAGGATTCAATGGGAGAGCAAGTAGCAACATCGTGGGGGGGTGGTGTACACAGGGAGAGGTAATTCGATGGAGACCTTATTTTATGGATATATCACCAGGAGTCTTAGAATTTGCAAGAGACTCTAAAGGCCTTCTTCAAATTATTTTCTTTTCTAATTTCCTCCATTCTTTTCCTTAAGATGACATGCTTTCATCACAACCAATCTTCCCTCACTTTACAAAATCAAGCATACTTCTTGCCCAGCCATCATTGCACTGTAGCTCATTATTCTGAGATGCTGAACAAAGGGAGCATATAAAATATTGTTGTCGGTGAAGTGGACTCCTTGGTATTCTTGAATTTGGGCATATTACAGAGTGGAGAAAAAGTCATAGTAATTTTTTAAAGGATTTTTCTTGCATTTTTACCTGTGCTACTGTCAAAAAGTGCATCACTTTAAGGGGAGAGTCCTACGAGAGCTACGCAAATAGGCCTCTGAAGGAAGTACTCCAGGGTGAGCCGCCCACTTTAACTCATTGCAAAGCTGCATGCTTTGGCTGTCAGTCTTGTAATATGTTTATATCATTTTCATCAACTGTGTACTAAATAGATTTATAATGATAACTCCATCCAGAGAGACAATTATAAATTGTTGTGGTCACAGAATTCTACTTTTAGAATTTCAATTACATACATTCTTTTATAGCAAGATTCCATGATCAATAAAAGATTTCTAAGCCCCAAAATATAATACAGTAGGATAAACTTCTTTAATGGGAATGGAATGGAAATTGAGTTCAAGAAGAGAAAGAAACATTATAAAATTCCTGACATCAATAACATCCTGTGCATATTTTGTTTTGAATTTTGTTTCATTTATTTTTTATACAGCAGGTTCTTATTAGTTATCCATTTTGTACATATTAGTGTATATATGTCAATCCAATCTCCCAATTCATCCCACCACCATCCCTGCATGTATTTTTTTAAATGGATGATGGTCCAAAGGAAATCTCTATGGTATTTACATTTCATTGGATACATTTTAAGGAGTGGAACAGCACTTTCATTTTTAAATGTCAGTATTTACAATAGACCAGAAATTACATGCTTTGAAAATATTTAGATTGATGAGAAAATATTCTGCATATCTACTTGTTGTATGCTAGAGGGTACACAGATTGTTCAAAATTTTAAGTGTTATGTGAATATCAAAAAAAAAAAGGAAAATCACTAATTTATAGTGCAGTCTAACTCGCTGTCCTAGACTTCAGGGCAAAACAAACATCCTCTTGATTGTCTGGAGGAAGCTGAACAGGCAGTGAGATGCAGCTCAGGTTATCACTAATTTCACAGGGTTTAAGCCAGGCTTAATATGAGTAATCACTAAGGATGCTGGGCTCCATAAGAACTCCCATATCTAAGACTATTCAGCATAGTAACATCATAATGAAAAGTAGGTTCAGATTCATACTTGGGCTTTTTGTAGCTACCATTTAGATGTGATCCAAGGAGATCAATGGCTAACATTTTTATAGTCATGGAATACTTTGAGGATCTAACAAAAAATGTGGATATTCTCATAATTTACACTACTCGTGCTCCACACCCACATAAAAGTGCATATGCACTCACACACCTAAGTTTGCACAATAATTTCAGGGGTTTCTGGATGTGATGCTCAGGTTTTCATGGATCAAATTTAAGCGCACCAGCTTTAAGGGGAAAGAATCACATCTTCCCCCTGCTTTGAAAGCCCCCCACACTGTACATTATGGATGTTCAGTATTCAGCAAATATTTGTTAATGATGATATCAGATATTTGTCTTCCTTCACATTGCCTTTTGATGGTCATTTTCAAACAACCCAAACTCAGCATGAAAATATCATTTTGGAAGGGGATGAAAATTCCCACTTTCCACATACTTCTGAAAGCTTTTTGTCATAGACCAGACTGACTGAGAAACACCTGTCAGGCTGAGCCCTGTTCCATTCTGAATACACCATGAACAGATTTTGGCTTTCATACTCCAGATTTTCTTATCTCAACTCAGGATCAAACTTTCCATGAAGAATTTGTTGTATGCAATTTAGTATTTCACATATTCTACTTTGAAATAATTTAACATCATAACAATCAAAAATAGGACAATAAAGAAAATCACCTGAGGGGTTCTATTAACTTTCCTTCTCCCTCGCTTAGTTTCAGAGGTTGCCTCTGTCTAGAGTTTTATTCATTAAAACGCAAATCTTAATTTTGACTATGGGAGGTGCTATAGCTAGTTAAGCTTATCCTTATTCCTTGAGGAAAGAAAAGTATCATATGAGTTATAGATTTGTTAATATTAGTACTTAAATGTCCAAAAGTATAAAGATACAAATGACTTTAAACACTACATTTTTCTTAATTTTAATATCCTGAGGACCACTAGGTATACAGTTAATATAAAAGCAGTGTATTTTCTGCAATAAATACAAAATGATGTTTTAAAATATTTTATGGTTTCGTTTTCACATACAGACCTCCAGATAGTCAAATTCACACAAAATAGTATTTTTTGAAGCAGATTGAACAAATCTCTTAAACATACATTGCTATTTCCACCTGATAGGCTGATGTTCTGTCATTTATACCCCTTTACCAGAGAAAGCTCAAGGATTCCTCACTTACTTATGTGATAAGTAAAGGCTGAATCCCAACCCATTGGTTGGTTTAGCTACAATTATATTCCATTTATCTTAGGTGACGACCTAAGAAAATCATAGCTAAGCTGGGCTGACTGCTGTGAAATGCAAAATACAAACCTATATGATATTAATAGCTAACATTTATTGAGTGCCTAACACATGCTGGGCCCTGTTTTAAGGACTGGCATCTTACTTAATCGTCATAACGAACCTATGTGGTAGGTATTATTATCCCATTTCACAGATATATGGACTGGGGCTCAGGGAATGCAACTTCTTCCAATCACACAGCAACAGATGGAATCAGGTTTCAAATGCATGGGGTCTGGCTCTAGACCAGTTGGTATTTAAATATAAATAGAGAGTAATTAAAATTAAAGAAAATTTAAAATTTGGTTTCTCAGTTTCACAAGCCAAATCTGCTCTAGATTACTCTGCTTTACCAACCACTAGAAAAAATTAAATTGCAATTTTATTTTAACCACAAATGACTTTATAAATGGTAACCACATTATTTGCTAATTATTCTCTCTTGTTGACAACAATTAATATTTCTCATCACATCACCATTACACAGAAAAAAGATTTTCATTGACAAAACCTAAGTGACGACTCTACCACATTCTACACACAGACACTAAGTAATGCCTGAAGTATCATGGAAATGTGCCTAAACAATAACCAGATTAAAAGCGCTGCCAACTCCTGTCTCACCAAGGAAAGATGGCTCATAAGAGAGTGTGAAGGGATTACAAAATTACAATTAAGAAATTTTTAAAAAACTAAAATTTCTGCTTACATTTTAATGCTTAAATAGCAGTTGGAACATTGAGGCTTCAGCTTATAAATACAATAATGTCATGACAGTTTTTTAAAAACACACTTGACATTACATATATTTAAGTTAAAACTGAAAATTAGAGGATACATTTCAAAGCTTGGGAGATAGAAATAAAAAATTTTATAACAAATTAGGAATTAACAATCATTTCAATATTTCAACTATTTCAATGACTATTTCAAATATTTCAATAAATATTTCAAATGATTTCAATATTCTTTATTTAATTAAAGATTGAACAGTGAAATTCACTTAAATTACAAAATCTCCAGAGGAGTTAGAAGGCTGTTTAGTTGAAATGCAACGTTGAGGGCAAAAATGGCAATTTTATTTACCCATAATTGTGCTAAAATACATTTCAAAATAGAGTGAGCTAAAATTTTAAATGGCGATATAATCCCTATGTGAGGTTGTCATGCAGTATTTTATACTGTTAGGGAAACTTACTATCTGTGCAAGTTGCCTAAGGTTAATCTTCCCTCAGAAGTCTAGTTTTAAATCTAAATTAACCGCTTCACAGGTTGTATTTGAAACTCCATTATGACACGCAACGTACAACATTTTTCCTAACGTTGTTGGTCCACTATACCTGGTAGGTCTACTTATATTTGGGTCAGAGGATTTCCGAATGGGTATTAATGTCAGAGCTCTCCGGACAGGGCTTTCCTTCCTTCCTATCTTGTTAACAATAATGAAAACTCTGTGGGCCTCTGGCTAGTTGGAGTGTTTAGGAAAGAAAAATGTGTCCTATCGTCTCTGAGACATTTAATGAAGTTTCTTTACTAATACAGAAGAAAAGGTTAAGCAGTAAGTTCAGGATGCCAATTGTGAAGATCTCGTCTCTGCAGTCCTATCTGACTCCCTCCCCCACCACCCCGTCTTCCCTCTCTCAAGTGTCTGGACCTGCAGCCGTAGCCCTAGCTCTTCCTGGAGCCTCTGGCCAGCGTCTGGGAGCTCAGGTAGCCACCCCTGCTTGACCTGGTCCAGGTGAGACAAGGGCTCGTGCTGAATGAGAACCTGAAAGATGCTGCTACTACTGTGAGTCTTTGGGGTTTCATAAACGAGTGCCCTTTGTTGTTGCCGCTGTTTGATAAATGTCAAGAAAACACATTTTAACATGTTGAGTTTTATTATAACCTGAAATACATGATCAAGAGTAAAAATTCTGGCTGATCGTTCTGTCTCTGTTAACTTCCAAAGATAAATGTTTATGGGAACGAAAAAACAATACGAGAATTATTGTATTATGAACTTTAAAACACAAAGTAAGGTGAGAGTCGACACAGACTAAGTGATTTTTCACATTATCTGAAAGCTTATACTTCAGGTCAGTTTTAGACAGGGTGATAGTGGTCTCCATTCCTTAAAACCTTAGCCTAAAACTCTTCTGTTTATCTGGAATTTTTGCCAAGTTTCTCCATAAAGTATAAATAGATCAATGCATGGTCTCAAGGACTGATGTTATCCAGGTCTCCAGTTAAAAACTCCACCTACCAGTAACAGACACTGAATCTGTTTAGGGTAAATTAATGATGAGTAAATTTTGGCTGTTGCATTTTTGTATATTTATACAGAAACAACCTTAAAATTGGACTATTACTACAGCTCTGTAGTAAAAGACTACATTAGTCTGTCAAATATACAAAAAGTAAAGTAAATATATTTTATTCTTCACTTTTCCATTTCCTGTTGTTAGAAATAAGAATTTGTTTTTACTCTTGAAGTGTCGTTGTTCCATTTATGGAACAATAATAGAGATTATTTATTTTTTACCTCTGAATGTCCTGTCCTGTGTTAATTTTTTTTTAAATCATGTACTTATATACACCAAAATAGTACGAAAACTAAAAAAGAAACCCTAAAATTATTTAATCATTTATGATGTTAATTTTAGCTTCAATATTGTTGGTATAGTGAAATTAAAATGATTACGTAAACTGATCATTTCATCTCATTTATACCAAAGAATTAGTTCATTTGTAATTTTAAATTGTGCTTGAGGGAAATTAGGAAATATTTTAAAATTCACATTGACTCCAAAATTTTCAAGCTTATAAATTCAGACAGTCTCACTTGAATCCTCAAATATCTTAATTTGCTTTGAAGAGAAAGTATTTTTTCTTTCATTCATATAATTCAAAACAGCTAAACAGATTCTACTTCAACAATTTAAATGATTCACATGTGTGAACAAATATGGAAAATCTAAGCCCCAAACAAAATTGCAGACTTAAATTATAACGATAATTTAAAATGTGTGTAATATAATTATAGTCTAGGGTCTGCTATAATGAGCTCGGCGATACTATATCTATATCAAATGTGTTAGGACGGTGATATTAGATATGGCTTTTTCTCTGAGCATTTTTTTACACATTTCTGGATTATGATACCTGTGCCAGAATCAGCCTACTGTATCAAGGATTTTTTTGGATGGAGAAACGAATTTTTTAAATTGTCAAAACATGATAGAGCAAACTTCCATTTTCCACATAGGATGCACTAAAATATGAATATCAACTATATGTGAATGTTAAGTGTATAAAGATAGTCATGTATTCATTTTGAAGCATCTCTAAAAGAAAGTTAAAGATATGTAAATTGATAATTCAGATTCGATAACTTTGCATAATCAAAGAAAATTGGACACATATTAACTGAACTTTTTATACAAAAATATTTTCTTAAACATATAAGAAATATATCAAATAACCATTCAGACTCTCTTTTGACAATCACAACTTTGTTAATTATTAAATTAATACTGTATTGTTAGCTTGACAAATATGCACCATTACATCACAAAAAAGTTTAGTGTGGTAACAGAAAACTACTATGTAGGCAGTAATGTTTATAGTGAGTGGTTCTATGACAAAACACATGAGGAATTATTCTATTTGTTGTTTGATAGCTAAGTACAGCTTAGATTTAAAAGTCATTAATTCCAGATTGAAGCAGGAAAGTAATGCAGTTATTGTCTTGAACAGTGATGGACAGTGCACAGTGAACTCAAGGAACAAATATAGCATAATACAAATTGTTTATATCCAAATAGTCATCCATCCATCCATCCATCCAACCATCTGTCCATCTATCCATCAACCAACCATTGAACAAAGAGCTGTCGGAAATGAATAACTACAGCGCACAAAACCCTGGTGCCAGTAAGATATGGTGGGTATAGCTTATCCCCTAGCGGTGAGATATGCAGGAAATTAAAATACAGACTCCGGGGAAATAGTGCTAAATATGTAGAATTTTTCCTGTGGTGACCCTTAGAAAGAGGTGACAAATTCAAAATGAGTCAGCAGAGGAGGTTTCCCAAACGAAAGCAGAAATGAGTCTTGGTGGGTCGAGTTTGGTACCATTAGTAATAGGCAGGCTCCAGAGGTCACCTTATTGTTCTATCAGTTCCTAGCACAGATTAAACACGCGGTTGGGTGTCTAAATATTTACACCATAACTAAGGAGAGAAGAGCTGTCCAGGCTGAGAGGAGGCACACGAGGCTGAGTCCGAGAAGGAGCTACAGGTGTGGCTGGGATGTGCAGAGCTGAGTGCTATAATGGGAGGGACGCGGAAGACACTAAGAGCCAGATGGTGAGTCATATGGAAATTATGAAAACTGATGAGATAACATCTCCTCTGCTTTGAACTCTGCTGAAAAAGACAAGATTATGTTTAGACACTGAGACCTGAATCAATAAAAGAGCAGAAAGATCAGGTCCAAAGACGGGAGCAGGAGGTCTTTAAATCAAGCATATTTCACAATAGCTTTTCTCCACAGTGCAAAGAAATCTTGGCTTTTCAGGAGTAACTGTTGTACAGAAATAAACTGCCCTCCTCAGAGTGATGAGCATTTTCCTTGTAGTTAGCAGCCTTTTCTTAAGGACTAGATTCTGAATAAGCAAACAGCAGCCTGAGTTGATCTATATTATTTACTGCTCCGTTCTCTGTAGGAGGTTTCTCCCTGCTTTGCTCGAAGCCTGCCGGGGTCCAGGGCCTGGCTGCCAGGTGTGGACCTTGACGGATGAGGGCACCATAACCTGCTGACCCCACCTCCAGCCCTGGTTTCCGGGCTGCCTTTTTATCTCTGCTTTTGCCTTCTCTTTCACTCCTTCTCTCTAAAAAGCCTGAGGTGCCCTGGGCCCATGGCTTGCGGTCTACTGTCCCCATGCCCTGCCCCGGGTGGACTTCTTGGCTTGCCCCTTCATGTGCCTGTTGACCCTGACTTTGGGTTCTGATTCAAGTTGAGGTTATGCCTCCTCTCTAGTTTCTGATTGTGGATGGATTTTGGAATGACATGTCACCCTTCATTTACCTTTATCAAACATCCTGATTTGAGCTTTCTGACATTGCCTCCCCACCTGGGATGCTGACTCTTAATTCCAGACTCAAAAGGCTTCCAGGTTTTATGTATTTATTTATTTATTTAGATGTTGCACAACGGTTTTCATACCTAAGAAAGGTAATCCCTGCTCTCTAGCAATTCACAGACAAAGACGTGCATGCTACACCTCTCTGCCTCACGGGACTTCACTGTACCTGCTGAGCTGGGTGGAAATTAGCACATTCAGCTTCTAAGGATGGCCCCATCTGTAGTGGGCAAGCAGGCCCTCCTCTACGTCAAAAAGAAGCTTAATCTGGTCCTTTAAAAAATGCATTTTACCTCTAAGCAAGTGTGCTTAAAATCAGATAACCTTTAAAAAAAAAAAAAACAATGATATTTCTTAAAATCCTTACAAAGAATCTTGAGCAAATAGTTTTTTCCTAGTCTGTCTCCCTGCAATTTTGGATTGTACAGATTAGAGTGAAGTTATGTATAAACACAAGCTTAGGCTACTTCCCAGCAGAAAATTCTTTCTAAAAGCCTGCTGCTGCTTGTGGTGAGAAATATGTGAAATAACTCTTTTACAAAGTAATAGAAGTTTTAAGTCAAATTATGCTAATTTTTATATAAATAGATACAAATTAAGGGGGGTAATAAGATGCAGTATGAATCATGCCCAATCTTCTTAGACTGCCCTTATGGATGAAAAAAATTTTTTTTCTAGTTAGGAGATGGAAAAAAATTATATGTTAAGCGATTTCTCAATTGCCAGTTGACTCATTAATACACATTTAAGAAATTCATACACTAACAAAATTACTTCTCTTCCATTTTTCCAAGAGTTTCAAACAAAAATTAATTTACCCTTCTATCAATAGTATAAGATCTTTTGTTGCAGTCACTATATTCTGTGGGCACAAAAGCCTCTCATGTAGAATAAACCATATGGACCACAGTTATTGCATAAATAATCCAGAGTTTTGCAGGGATTTTGAGGTGTTTTAGCAGCATGAATACATTTTTTTTCTTTAATATCAGTTCTCCATAGTCAACTAGTTAACTCCTGCCATATCTTTAAATGGGTCTTAAAATGTCCAATGACCCTCATGGTTCTTCCGAAATATTTAAAGGAAGTTTTTCCACATCCAACTGTCCCTTCTATCTTAGAGACAGTTTTAAAGTTTCTAAATGCTGATCTATATCTTTTCACTACTATTACTACCAGCTCTATCACCATCATATTATGTGGGACTATAATTGACTTGCTTGAAGAATGGTAGTTAAATGCCAAACTAAATCAGAGGCAAATAAATTCTATGTAACAAAATGTATAGCAAGTGTTTATCAAATTGACTATAGTCTCCTTTTCCTTAATACTATATGTGTGCTGGGTCCCTCTCTTCCTTCCTTCCTTCCTTTCTTCTTTACTTTCTTTTGCTTTTTTTTTTCTGTTCTGTCTTTCATACTTTCATTGTCCCTCTGCCTTTCTTTTTCTTTTATTTATTCTTTGCCTCTGCTGTCCTTAGTTTCAAGGCCAGGCTCCTTCTGCTTCTTCCAATATCAGAGCTGCCCATAAGCAGCACTGAATCTGCCTTCTTCCAATGTGATTTGAGAGAACAGATAATAAATCTCAGAAAAGACAGGGGAAAAGATGGTTGAGATCGTTTATTTCCTCCTTAGGCTATTTTGTTGTAGTTGTTTGTGCACTGAGACTCTCATGGTGCTGCTAAAACTTACAGAGGTTCAAAGACGCAGAAGTAGCCACTGAGTTGATTCTTGAAGCTGTTGACAACTAAAAATAAACGTTAAGAATTCTTTGGGGATCAATAGTTTCCTAATAGCTTCTTAGGCAGATTTCAAAGCCCTCAAGTGGCAAAACTGAATGAGATGACCTAGGAGGTCATCTTTCTGCATATTTTTATATTAAACCCTCCACTGGTACCAACCATCTGTCTTGTGCCTAGTTGGTTGCAGTTGGTGCCATAGTCCATTGCATAAGTGCTTCCAAGTTCTCTCCAGCCAGAGTCCTCCCACCTCTGAGAGCCCTTGACCTGCTTAACAGACACTGGGCCCCCTGCCATGGGTGCAACTGTGTGCCTGTGCATGGCCAAACTAGCCTGGCTCTCAAATTTATGTAGACAAATTCACAGTGTTGTTTGGTTGTGATTTATGATTTGTTTTTGAAATTGCAAAATCACTTTGATGTGAACTGCTGTTCTCTGAACCCCCTCCAGACGTGTTTAAAACTCCAGATTTGTCAAGCAAAAAAAATTTTTAAATAATAGTAAAGGTTAATATTAAGGAAAGAGAGTTCATCAGCGCTTTGGGTTTGGCAAACTATCTTGGACTGTCTTGCAAATTTTTTTGGTTTGGCAAGATTTGTTTGGCCAAGCATTTCTCTCTTAATTTTTAAACCCTTGAGTATTTCAGGGGAAACTTAATCCATATGTTTCTGGTTCATTGCCTCTTAAATCCTCAAAATGTTGTTTTCCAAAGGCTTTCTAGTGCTAAAAGAGGTTTATCAGACACTATACAAGTTCTCAAAAGTGTTTTTTACCTCAACTTGTGGATCCCACTGGACATGAACTCAAACTCCTAGAGTTTGGTTCTAAATTTAACATCAAGAAAGACTGACTGAGACCCAAAGCAGCCCAGCTGCAGTGAGTCCTTAGAAAAGCACTACATTATTGGAAGAACACATGTGTTGAATGGAACGCACAAATAAAAGCGCACCAAAAAAGCGAAGTTTGAGGGATTGATGGCAAGCCTTGCAAGGAATGACTGTTGTATACATTTCTATTTGACTAGCTTTCCTTTTCTTGTCAATTTCCCCAGCCACTCCTCCTTGGTCCCTCAGCCCCATTGTGTCCTGGGTACTCCATTTCATATATAAAAAAGGAAAAATATTAAGAAGCATTCTAATAATCACGAAAGCGAAAAGGATAAGGAAAAAGGCATAAGAACTTATTGTCTAGAATGCATCTTGTAATTTCCATAATTAACTAAAAAAATTCATTCCCTGACAGTATATTTGATTTAACATCCTCCAGAGTGTAAGGTTACATGGAATAAATAGCTAATTGGGTTAATTTAATAGCAGGTTAAATCTTTCTTTTATTTTGTCTAAAAGGCACATTAAAATAGTGCAATTTTCAAGTGGTCTTGGAAGTCTAAAGTAGAGTTTCTTGATAAAAAAAATATATAGCTTTCCCACTGCTGGGTTTATAGTGGGAGTTGCTGGCATGCTTCCAGTTCACCGCATGAAAATCTAAGCTCCCTGTATAAGTGTGGAATTTAGTGTTGGGTCTTAAGGTTTTGTTTGGCATCTTGCCAAAGATGTTATGCGTTTAGCTGGGAAAATTGCCTGGAAGTTAATTGAGAGGAAAACACTAATATACAACCTCGCCCCATCAAGAAAAAAAAAAGCCATGGATAGGCATACAGTGCTGTTCATTGATAAGATTTGTATGTATATAGTAGAGACTTATAGTAAAGTTGATCCCAAGATTGCTTAAGATAGATTTTCACTGATTATACACCCAACATCTATCTGTTCCTTTGTGAATGTCCAGAGTTTCCCTAGGATCAGGATTTCCCCACAACGCCTGCTCACTAGAGGTATGGGGGTCATTGAAGTCCCTTTAAAAATGTTACTAAGGGATGGGTGATTATTCCAGCATTCAGGAAAGGATGTATATTAATTCCATCTCTTAATGAAATGTTTTAAAAGGGACATTTTAATGCAGGACCTCAGTCTCTTCCTTCCAGATGGGACGAGTGGAATTGGCTTTGGATCCCCTTCACTCCCCGGAGGACCACCAGTGCCTGTTTCACCCATCGAGTCTGGTCTCTTTAAGGCTAACGGAGCCCTTCTTAATCGAGACTTTATGACATTTATTCTGTCAACATTCTCAGGACCTGAATTTTGCTACCCCCGGCAGCTAGCTTGTGCTTTCTCCCTAGTGTTTTTTAATTCACTGTTCCCTTTTAATCAGTGATCTTTTCCCATTTGTGGCATGCCCCGCAACTTGATTTTTTTTTTTCTGATTAATAATTACGACAGAGAACTGCAGGAGTTTCCAGGGAGTTAACATCCATATTTCCTTCTTTAAATGAAAGTACAGAGTGTTCGTTGTAGATGTCTGTTTATTGTTATTAGCAGATTAAATTTATCTGGGAGACCCCACTCATACCATCATGCCACGTGAGCAATTAAGTCACAGCTCCCAGCACCTCCCCACCATCCATACCTTCCTCCCTTTCAGGCTCCCTCTAAGCCTGGGATAGAAAAATGACACTTCTCAAAACCGGAGTCCAGCCGGAAGCTAGGAAACCTTGCTCTTCAATGACAGAACTCGCAGTAAGTGGGCTTCTTGCTCACTTTCAGAGCATTTCTTGACGGTTCTCACCGTGGTCTTGGAGACAGAGCTTGAAGGGGAAGGGCAGGAAAGACAGAGGAACAAAGCTGAGAGGTGGGGTGTGCTTCAGGCTGGAGAGTGAGGGAAAAGTGATCCTTTAATTGAGTGTTCTTTTGTACCTGGACTGTATCTTTTTGATGTGTTAGGGACAGGAGCGAAGCAGAAACAATGAAAGTTTGCTACTGTATGAATTCCCTCTCCTTCCCCTTAATCCTGTCCTTATTGGGGCCTTCGGTGGAAAGCTGATAATTTTGGTGAGCCCTAAAAGAAAGGCCATGGCTTGAATTCCTGCCACCATCCCCTTGATAATGAACAGCCCTAATGAATGCGGGTAAGTGGTAGGAATCTGTGACCAGCTGCATCGGGGCAGGTAATACAGCTCAGATTTAATTGGGAGCAGGTATTGGAAGGCTGTATTACTTTAATTGGTGAGGGGTTTTCTAAATGGAAAGGACAAAGTATAATGGACAAATTGTGCAGTACAATAGCACTTAAGCTGGGATTGTATGCATTCGTTAATCTGCTGAGGAATGAGGCAATTCTAAACAATTTTCTCAGTGAAACCAACTTCAGAAAGCTTGTCCCTTTTGTTCTCCCTTGGGAAAATGTAAGATTGAAACAGAAAATACCTTTACCGAGGCAATCATTTGCCACGTGTGGAAAGCGGATACAGCTGTAAACTATGAAAAAGGGATCTTTGTAGTACAATAAAGGATAGAAAAAGAGATAAAGCTTGGGATAAGAGTGGGCCTGTCACTGCATCTAAAGGAGGAATAAAGTGATGGCATTTACAGTGACAGACGAGAATCTAAAGAGAACGCAGGACAGTTGAGAGAGGGAAATTTGATATTTAAAAGAAAGGGCTGTGATAATTAAAAGTAGCATTACATTAAACTGTTACGCATGTCATTAATGACAGAAGGAAACTGGTACCTTTTAAAAAGTTAATGATTCCTATAAAACCATCCTTGAAGCCTTATACTTTTAAAAGTCTATATGAACATAAACCTGTCCTCACAGGTTGTATTTCTGATATCTAACTTTCCTTAAAATTATAAAAAGCGATTTGATTGGAATTATACTCCAGTAATTGTGTGGCATTGTCCATGGACCAGTGCCCCAGTCCTGGGCAGCTAGGGGAAAGGATGGATGGAGACCAGCCAGGGAAACATTACCATAAAAGGCTCTCGTATTGATACGTGGGTATAAAATGAGCCCAAGGGACGATCATTGCCAAGCACATGCTATTGCCTTGTTTTCCTTTGATAATTTACATTTGACAGCATCCAAGAGCATATCTCTGGAATGGCATTTATGAGGGAAAAAAATTTCTTCCTGATTTGTGGTTCAGCGACCAGCTCTGATGAGACTGTTTAACTGGGTTTTCAGCTGGTTTAAACGTAATGGTTGAAGAGCCATTGTACTTGAGCTCTTTTAATGGGGCTCTTACACTTGTCTGTTTCATTACAGGTGGGGAACCTGGAAAGATTGTATGTCCTCTGGAGTTCACAGGGGTTTGGCAGCGGTAGAAGCAAAACAAAACGGAGCATAGAGGGAGTGTGGAACAGACTTTCCCAAGATCCCCAGGTGGGTTTCATGTACTGCTTACCTGAAGAGTGAGACTGGTTCAGCTTCCCACACTGGCTGTAAAGGCCGAATTATCTTACCTCGGCTATTGTTCCCTGCTAGAGCCAAATCTACAAAGCTACGGTTTATAGAAAGAATTCTTTGGAAGGGAAACTGTTTTGCTATCCACACATCTAGATCCACATACTGGACAGCACATACTTGGCCTCAATCTCCTAAAGTACAGACTATGAAGAAAAAAGCCCCTTAGTGGGAAATCATATTTCTTCTAAAAGTAGAGTAAAACCAGTAAAGGGTGTTGGTGCATAATGGAAAAATCTGCCTGAAACTCAGTCAGAGATGCTATAAACTCTAAGAGAAAACCAAAAATCAGTCACACCAAAACATGTTCACAGAGCACAGCCAAGAGTCTCACTACCTTAGCATATTTTAAAAGATGTTTGTAATAATGGAGACTCAAATTATTACTGCGTTTCCACGTTAAAAAAATTAGTCTGTCAAACCCCTTGAGGGAAGAGAGGAAGGAAAAGTGGAGAAATACAGAGTTAGGGTCCCAAGTTATTATTTTAAGAATTGTGACAATTGGAGCATCACAGTACTTATTTACGCTGAAGAGGCACCACCTATGCTTTCAATTGTGTGTGTGCGTGTGGGTGTGTGTGCATGTGTGTGTGTCTGAGCATGATTGAAGTTGGTGAAGTGTGACTATGTTATATACAAGTGTGACAAAAAACTACGTTAGAAAAAAATGCAATTAGGACAAGTCAAGTTTGTGTGAAATCCCCCGCCCCTGCCCCCAGTTCTCCAGAATTAAAATGAAGCATTCTTTCTGTCCTTTCTTTATCCCCAGGCCCATTTCTTCTTACTGGAAGGATAGGGAAAGAATGACTCCCTTGGTAAAAGTCCTACACAAATTGTAGCTAAAAAACATTCAGCATTGGTAATACAACTTATACACAATTCCACTATCCTAGAGCTATTTACACTGGGCAAGTGAATAATAAAGAAGAATCTTGTTACACACACAACCACACAGAGAGACAGACAGGCAGACACACGTTTATTAAATACCTTTTATGAGTTAGTTCATTCAGCTAGTTGACCTTGTGTTCTTCTTACCGACAACAAATGCGGCAATTGTAGAATTGTTTTCCAAACATTAGATTAGAGGCTTAGCAACCATACCTATTAACAAAAAAGAGATTTCAGTTAAATTTGGTGAGGGAAAATCTTACAGATGGAATTATCATCATCAAGCAGAGGATCAAAATAGAAGGCTGATAGGACTTGGGAGTTTCATGAGATGAAATCCTTCCTATGCAGATGACATCTCCTGGGACTTCTGCATCTGTACTTCTCCATCATCCTTCAATCTGCATCTTATGACAATTCTAATGACCCCAAAATACTCATCCCCTACTCTCTCACATAAGGAGCAATATTCAATGTAAGACATTTAGGTCTAAATTTGATGTTCAATATTTATCACTTATGGTACCCATCTATACAGAAGGAGAGATAAGGACAGACACACACATGTACACAGTTAAAATAATTATTAAATGTTATATAATACCACAAGACAACAAATAGAAAAATACTACAGTGAAATTTCCAAGTTCTTTCAGTAAATGGAATACATGAAAAAGAGGTCCTAATTTTCAGAGCCATATTACCACTTTCAATGAGAATAAGGGATAAAAGAGTTTAGGAATCTCATTGAGGAAGCTTATGCTCTTAACTATTTCTGAGCATCCCTGTGTGTAGGTATGCATTGGCCAGTAAAGTAAATTATAAAATAGTGATATTAAATATTACCCTTATTTGTGTATTAAGCTAAGATCTATCTAGGTATAGAAAAATACAATACTTTGAATAATGCATATGTGTCTTCTGAAGCATTTAAAAAATGAATTGTATTCATTCATCAGTATTGGATAAAATCTAAAATCTCACAAAGTGAGTATTTACTGATTGTTCTATTTTGATATTATTCAACTATGTCTGGAGCATATACAAATTTTGTGCTTTTTATGAGATGTAATTAATCAATGAAATGAAAAGAACTTCCCTTGGGAAATACCCTTCAACCGTTTGGAATAGAAATTGAAACTTGAGAAATGAAGAGAAAACGAGAAAAAATATTAGAGCTTCTTTTAGGCTGAAAAATTTTGTAGGGATTTGCAACTGAGACCTCCTGCATAAAATTAGGAATCTAGAAGTTCTGCTCACTTCATTAAAAAGGCAAATAAAATATCCGCTCCACCATCCCACAGTACAAGAAAATATGCTTTCACTTTTCAAAGCTCCGTGTGGAAATATTTTCTATGAGAAATAGAAACACTAAATCTATGCCACACTCAGCTTGGGAGGCTGGAATTCATTTTAACTTGGGGTTCTTTGTATGTGTATATCTCAAGTTGGATACCCCAGCAGAAACAAAGACAAAACTGTCTATAAGATGATTCTACAACACAGGGCATCCAGTTCACTTAGGGAAAAAATGAAGGTGAGGTGAGCTCATGATTCAAAGATACAAACCAGGTAAGAAAATGTACCAGCATCAAGAGAACCAGCAGACACAATAAATTGGAAAATTGCCATTCTCAAATACCTAAGTTAATATTCTAAAATTAATACTCTAGAAGTGAGAATAAAATACTGATATTTAAAATCATTAGAGAAACAGAAGTTGGTATGGAACTCACAGTGAAAGAATAGCATATTATGGGGGGGGGGGAATCAGAATTTTGAAAGAGCCACAGAAAAATCTCACTATTTTAGTACCTGAACTCAAGTAATACACAGAGAAAGAATACTTATATCCTTAATTCCAAGAAATGTCCATTATATATGTGTTGATAGGAAGACAAACTAATGAACTTATTAAAGTTTTGTGTTTTATATTCATAGTTGTTGAAATTTTTAAAATGGCAACCTATATACAATATTAGGTAATCACTGAAAACATCTAGAACAATGAAAAGAAAAAGAAATTGGTCATGAAATGTTGAACTTGATTATAAAGATTTTCGTCCTTTCCTAGAGGTCTTAGAAGATAATGAGAGAATAAATAAAAGGTTTCTAGACATAGCTAAATGAGAATCCTTGGGAGAGTGATGTCTACAAAATGGCTTACTAGGAAGCCCCACGCCTTCTTTTCCAAACAGAAACAACAACAACAAATAAAGAGAAATTATGTGAATCAACTTCATAGGTGCTCTGGAACACAATCAAAGGTTTACAACAATCAAGCAAATGCTCAATCAAGAAAAAGCCATCTTCAAAATGTTAAGCATTTTGTGTTTTTACCCTGCATTCCCTCATCCCCTCCACAGCACACAGCATATTGATCATGAGCAAGGGAAGCCTAGTTACCAACCACCCTCCTTCAACTGGAGGGAGCAGAGCAGAGGTTATTTGCAAATTGTTGTATATGTTTATTCTAACCTGACTGGGGATACATGAATAGTGACTTGCTCATCTATATCTCACATAATTTGGAACATAGATAAGAGATGTCACCAGTAAAACACTGGAGAATTTGGAAAGTCATGTTCATGCCCAGGCAAGATGCACTCTCAGAAGTTCTGAGAAGACTTTAGGCTTTCACCTCAGCTGACCTCTAGACTCACAGCAAACCTAACTAATTGCTGAAGGAATATATCCACACAGAGCTAGTCTTTAAAGACTGAGAGAGGTGGTTGTCTTATTATTATTATTATTATTATTATTATTATTATTTTGGGAGATCTTTGTTTGCTTTTCTCTTTCAGCTCCTGGCTTTCAAGAAAATCTTTGTCAAAATATTTGCTGAGCACAAGCTTAAGCCAACAACAACAACAGCAACAACAACAACAAAACAGTGAGTAAATACACCAAGGAATAGTCTTTGAAAAAGTAGTTTGGAAAAGTCTCGAAATAAATGGAATAAAACTGCCTTCAATGATCAAAACAGCTATAACAAAAAGCAAAATACAGAAAACCCTAGGGAATGGATAAAATCTGATTTACAGCATCAAATACCAATTTTCAACAACAACAACAAATCATAAGGGATACAGAGAAATAGGTTTTGGTTTATTCAAAGGAACAAAATAATTAATTGGCAGAAACCATCACTGAAGTAGCCCAGATAGTGGACTTACTAAACAAAGACTTTGAAACAACTGTTTTAAATAGGCTTAAGGAACTAAGAAAAATTCAGAACATAATATATGAATAAAAGCAGGATATCAACAAACAGATAAAAATTATAAAATGAGAACCAAACAGAAATTCTGGAGCTGAAAATTTCAATGACTAAAATGAAAACTTCACTAGAGGGGATCAATAGCAGATTTGCAGAAGAATTGGTGAACTTGAAGATAGGACAATGGAAATGACTGAGTCTGAGGTGCAGAAAAGAAATAAATAAGTGAACAGAGCATAGAGGACTTGTGGAACACCATCCAGCTGACTAACATACACAAAAGAGGAGTACCAGAAGAAGAGAGAAAGAAAGGGAAAGAAACATTATTTCTTAAAATATGACCAAAATTCTGACCAAAGTCTTCTCAAATAAGAAGAAACCCATTAATTTACAAATCAAATTCCAAGTAGAATAAACTGAAAAAGACCCTAACTGAGACACATTATAATCAAACTGTTGAAAGCCAAAGGTAATATAGAATCTTAAATGCAACAATAGAAAATTGATAAGACATGTATAAGTGACTCTCAATAAGATTTTTAGCCAATTTCTCATAAGAAACCTGGAGTTTCTGACAGTGGGATGATATATATATATATATATATATATATATATGACTAAACGTGGAGTTTCTGACAGTGGGATGATATATATATATATATATATATATATATATATATGACTAAAAGAAAAAAAGAACTGTCAACTGAGAATTCTATATCTGGCAAAACTGTCCTTCAAAACTGAATGAGAAATTAAGACATTCCCAGATTTAAAAAAAAAAAGGGGTAATAAAGTTAATTACCACGAGACCTGCCCTATAAGAAATTGTAAAAGGAATCCTTTAGGTTGCAGGGAAAAGACACCAGACAGTCACTTGAAAAAGTATGAAGATGTAAAGTTCTCTGGTAAAGGTAAACACATGGGCCAATAAAAAAGCCACTACTATTATACCTTTGGTTTATAACTCACTTTTCATTTTCTACAGGGTTTAAAAGACACAAATATGAAAAACAATTATAAAACTATGTTATTAGGCACTATATATATATATATATATATATATATATATATGTAATCTCTGACACCAATAATATATGGGAAGGTTGGAACTTTATAGGAGTCATGTACGCAGTTGAGGTTAAGTTGGTATTAATTACAATTAAATCATTACAATTTTAGAATGTTATATGTAACCCCCATGGTAACCACAAATAAAAAATCTGTAGAATATACACAAAAGGAAATAAAAAGAGAAGCAAACATATCACTAAAAACCCACTAAATGTAAAAGAAGGCAATAATGGAGGAAACAAAGAACCAAAAAGTTTAAAACATACAGAAAACATACCAATGGCAGAAGCCCTTCCATATAAGTACTTACTTTAAATGTAAATGGACTGAACTCTGATCAAAAATCACAGATTAACAGAATGGAGGGAAAACATGATCTAAGTATATGCTGTATTCAAGAAACTCACTTGATATCTAAGAAACAATTTGAAACTGAAAGAATGTTAAAAGAAATTCAATGCTAATGCAAGAATAGCTATACTAATATCAGACAAAATAGTCTTTAAATCAAAAAGTGTTACAACAGATAAAGAAGGACATTATATAATGACAAGAATGTCAATTCACCAAGAAGATATAACAACTATAAACATATATACACCAAATAGCATAGCCAAAATATATACGCTGGAACATTGACAGGTTTGAAGAGAGAAATAGGCAATTCTATAATAGTAGAGCATCAGTACTTCCAATTTTAATAAAAAATAGAACAATGATACAAAAGATCAATGAGAAATTAGAGGACTGGAAAATATCTTAAACCAATTGGACCTAACAGATGCATACAATCATTCTACCCCAAAATAGCAGTTTACACATTTTTCTCAAGTGCATATGAGACATCCTCCAGTATAGAACATAAGTTAGGCAACAGAAAAGGCTTTATACATTTTAAAAGATTGAAGTCGTACAAAGTATCACTTCTGATCACAGTGGAATGAAGCTAGAAATCAATTTAAAAAGCAGCAAAATTCACAAATTTGTAGAAATTAGACATAGCACCTTTAAAGAACTAATTGGTTAAAGAAAAACAAGAAGGGAAATTAGAAAATACTTTGAGACAAGCAAACACACAACATACCAAACTGTATGGAATGCAGCAAAAGCAGTGTTAAGTGGAAAATTCATGACAGTAAATATGTGCATTAAAAAAGAAAAAATATCTCAAATCAATAACATAACTACAATTTAAGGAACTAGAAAAATAATTAAAAGAATGAATAAAAATACTTGATAATCTCTGTTAATGCAAAAATAATCATTTGATGCAATTCAATATCGTTTCTTGATAAAAGTACTCACTAAACTAGGAATAGAAGAAAAAAATTCTCAACACAATAAAAGCTATATATAAAATCCCCACATCTAACATCATATTTTATGGTGAAAGACAAATTTTTTTCCTCTGAGATCAGAAATAAAACAAGAATGCCTGACTTTGTCACTTCTATTCAACTTTTTATTGAAAGTTCTAGTCAAAGTAGGCAAGAGAAAGAAATATAAGGTACTCAAATTGGAAATTAAAAATAAAAATCATCTCTGTTCACTGATAGCATGATCTTATATGTAGAAAACTATGAAGATTTCACAAAAAACCTGTTGGAACTTAATAAATAAAATGAAATCAGCAAAGTTGCTTGATACAAAATCAACACACACACACACAAATCAGTGGTGATTCTATACACTAACAATGAACAATCAGAAAAGGAAATTAAGAAAATTCCATTTACAATAGCATCAAAAAGGGTAAAATACTTAGAAATAAATTTAAACATGGAATCAAAGGACTTGTACACTGAAAACTACAAAACATTCTAAAAGATTAGACACCAATAAATAAAAAGGCATCTCATGTTCATGGAATAGAAGACTTAATATTGTTAAGATGACAGCACTACCCAAAGCAATCTACAGATTTAATGAAATTTCTGACAAAATTTCAATGGCATTGTTTTGCAGAAATAGAAAAACCCATCCTAAAATTCCTATGCAATTTCAAGGGACATCAAATAGCCAAAACAATCTTGAAAAAGAACAAAGTTTTAGGAATCACACTTTCAAATTTCAAAATGTACCTCAAGGGTACAGTTACTAACAATGTGGTACTGGCATAAGGACAGACATATAAACCTATGGAATAAAATAAAGAGTCCAGAAATACTGATTTTGACAAGGGTGCCAAGATCATTCAATAGAGATAAGACATTCTTTTCAATAAACGGCTTTAGCAAACTTGGATAACCACATGGAAATGAATGAAGTTGGACCTATACCTTACACCATATGCAAAAATTAACTCAAAATAGATCAAACACTTAAACATAAAACGTAAAAAAATCCTAGAGACAACAAAACCTAGAGGCAAAAATTTATGACATTGGATTTGCCAATGATTTTTTAGATATGATAACAAAAGCACAGGCAACAAATTAATAAAAATTGATCCAAAACTAAAATTAAGAAAACTGTTTGTTCACAAAATCATCAAGAATAATAAAATGCTTAGGAAGAAATTTAACAAGAGAAGAGCAAGACATATACACTGAAAACTACAAAAGGTTGCTATGAGACATTAAAGAGGATTTACCTAAATGGAGAGAATTTCCATATTTTTGAATGAAAAAATCAACATTTTCATGATGTCAAATTTTATAAATTGATTTATACATTTAAACACACTCTGTATCAAAATCTCAGAGTGATAGTTTTCTATAAAAACTGAGAAGCTGATCGTAAAATTTATATAGAATTGCAAAGATCTAGAAGCCAAAATAATTCTGAAAGAGAAGAATAAAGTTGGAGGACTTATGTTTCCCAATTTCAAAATTACTGTAAAGCTACAGTAAGCAAAACAGTGCTATTGTTGTGAGGATAGACATATGGATCAATGCTACAGAACTGAGAGTCCTGGAACAAACACAACTATGGCAAATTGATTTTCAACAAATGCATCAAGACAATTCATGAGGAAAGGATAGTCTTATATAAGTAGTACAGTTGAATGTTCACATGTCAAAAGATTAATGTAGACTTTCATGTCCCCTCATACAATACACAACAACTAACCCCAAAATGAATCAGAGCTAATATAAGAAGGGAAAGACACTTGGACACCAAAAGTACAATCCATAACAACAACAAACAGATAAATTGGAGTTCATCAAAATTAAAAAAAAAAATTAAGCTTTGAAAGATGCCATCCAAAAAAATAAATAAAAGACAAGATACAACTGGAAGAAAATATTTGCTAATCACATATTTCTAAAGACTTGTTTCCAGAATATATAGAGAACATTTACAACTTAATAATAATAGTAATAACAATAATAATAATAATAAATGTTTAAAAATGGGCAAAATATTTGGATAAGTATTCTCCCAATGAAGATATATGGATGGCTAGTAATCACATGAAAAGGTGCACACATATTACACATTAGGGAAATGCAAATTAAAGAAACAATACGAATTCACTTTTACCAGAAAGGTTTCTTTTTTTAAAAAAAAGAAACAAATGCAAACAAGAATGTGAAGAAACTAGAACCCTCATTTGTTACTGGTGAAAAATGTGCAACGGTTTAGCCATTTTGAAAAAGTTCAGCATGTAATTTTAAAAGTTAACATAAACCTATCAAATAACCCACCAATTTCACTCCTAGGTGTTTTCCCCATCCCTCCTCCCACTAGACAAAATATTGTTTTCATATCTCATTATGGAGTTTGCTATTACTGTGTTTGCTTTCTCTCTGTTAATAGTGAAGATGTATTCCAATATTACAGGATTCTGTGACTGTACTCAAGGCACATAGCTTTACTGCAAGGTATGTAAAATAAGATGGGCGCAATAGAAATGTCATAGTGATTTCAGTACGGGGGATCATGCCTCTTAAGAGTACTCAGTAGTGCATTAAGCTAGTGGAACTTAAAGGGACCAAGAAAAGTAGGTGGACATGATCTTGAAGTTTGAGATGAATAGCACTTATTCCTTATATTCATAAGAAAGGCACGGAAGAGAAAATCCCCAGTGTACTGTTCAGAAAGCAGCAATTACTACTTGTAATGAGGGGGTCTCTGAAAGAGCAGTTGAGAAGGTTGAACAGGTAAACTGAGACCTGAACTTCAACTGGTGAGAGAGCATCATACCCTTCATGGGAATTTTTGAAAGGATGGAAGGATCTCATTACTTTAGAAATCAAGATAATATATTTCTGAAGAGGGAATTCACATCACACTGCTATTATTATTTCCAAGGTTCCTGATGATCTATTTTCCAATAATCATATGTTAGATTCTGTTGTGAATTCTTATTTTACTTTCATAGAAGTTGTTAGTTTTTTGCTGTGACCCGTATTTGAAAATAGGCACAAAGCAATATTTTCATATATATTCATCTTAACTTGTGATAAAAAATTAATATATAATTAATTTCACCTTGGTCATTGGTGAATGGAGTCACAGAACTCCTTAAATTAAATTATTGAATAATGAGAACAATGATAATTTTTAGAGAAAAAGAGATTCTTAGGAATCCTGTATTCCTATCTTTCTATGACAATTTAAAAGTCTGTGTCCTGAAATTGATTTTTAAAAAGAGACAAAAATAACATAATCTCTCGTTCATTTAAGGATAAACTATCCTCAAATGCATACTTCCATTGACAAGTATGCTCTCCTTTCCAAGAAAGGATCTGCGTTATTTTGTAAATTTTAACCAAACAAGAAAATTCTATTATTTTCTTCACTATGTCTTTGTGAGAACCATAAAATATCACTAAAAAAGAATTTTTTTTCTTTAAGCACTTGACTGAGTTGAGTGTGTAAAATCTTTAATTATCCTCTAAATGCCAGTAGGGATGGTACTTTCCCACAATCTACTCAAGATGTTTTTTTTTTAATTCTACATGTGGAATAATTGGAATTCTCTTTAACTTTTTATCATATAATTCAGTAGAAACTCCAATGTATCAAAGACAAAAAATAAGGAAAGTTGTATTGTATTTAATGATGGTCATCATCTTTATTCTTATGAGTACTGATAAGTATTGATTAGAGAGAATAATTTCAAATGTATTCTTAAATATATATAATTATTTCTAATGTTGACTCAATTAGTATATTTGCAGATCTCCTCTGAAACAAAATTCTATGCCTTGACACAAATTTTTTCTCTCTTAAAGGGGCCCCAAATTAAAAGTATTTTATCACATTTTCTTATTTTAATTCTCCCACTTTAGATAAAATAATGAGAATAGCAACTACTAGATTATTTAGTGAAATTTGTCTATTTTTAGCGTGTAGGTATGAGCTTAATAAAATAAGTATTCTTAGTGGTGCTTCAATAATTTTGAAAACTTCTAACTTGTGATTCTTGAGAGGATAATCCTTTTTATCACAGAATTTAGTCAGTGTCAGGCTTAATGCAAAAAGGAAAAAGCACAACAAGACAAAAAATTATGATTTAAAAATTAGGAATAATTGTGGGCATAACCCATTTCTGAGTTCTCTATCTTGAGCTAATTTAGCCATACCTATTAATGTGATCTTCCTCAGTGCTTTAAAGGACTTTTTCCTAACCCCATTCGTACAGTCACCATATATTGATAAAGCAGGTCTACTATTAGGTCTTCTAATAATTTTAATGAATTTAAAGGAAAAACACTGAGCACGTTGCCTTATGGAGTTCTGATTAATGGTTTAAATATACATTTTTAACAATACATGTGGTCTATTTAAATTGAATTCTACCTAAAATGTTAGTTAAAACAAATTTGCTTTATTATATGTAGAAGTGATATTAGTTGAATGCATCAGTATATCTATGGTGGGGTACTAAAACAGATTGAAACAAAATATAAAATAAAGAGGAAACAAAAAGATTTTATTTAACTAAGGAAGCATGCATAATAAAGCAACAAATTTCATAACAGAGAATAATATGAATTTATTCAGGGCTCTTGGAAGATTTTCATATATGTTTTTTCAACAGGATCTGTTCCCACAAGATAAAAATTCAATTCAGTTTATTACCAGTTAGCATATCACTTCTAAATGAAGCTCATTGCAATCTAAAACAGGTCCTGCAAGGAGCTAATGAGCAAACTCCTGCCCGATATTGACAATTAATCAGGCATAAACGCATTTAGGATGAGGATCCATTGACAAGCACGAAGGCTCACACAAACTTCAATGAAACATGATATGTGAACATATTTGTCTAATTGTATATCGGGTTTTTGCACAAATTCCCACCAAAACACTTCATTATCTACAGAGGTGATGCATCCGTTTCAGAATCCATAGGAAGCTTTTTGGTTTTCTGTAACCATATATAATGGATTGAATGAAGAGTTATTAGGCTTTCTTCCCAGTTTTCCCACTTTAATTGCTATAGCAACCTGAAGCCAAAGTTGGGTCATTGGATAGAGTAACTGAGCAATTAAAAGCAACGATCATTGTGCCCTGATAGAATTATCCTTGTCCCTTAAGGAAAAAAATCAAGTATTTAAAATAATTGGAAATTTGGAATGTGAAAAGAAAGAAGAGATTTTTTTTCACATTTAAATTAGGGAATAAGAAATGAATTAGTATTTATAGTCCTCCTTTTAAAGTTTATAATTGAAAACATTCAAAATGTATATTGTATATCAACCTTGAACATATGAAATGAGGGCTTTGTCTCATAACTCATAAATTACTTACAGCTGATTTCACTCTGATAGCTAGAGAAAGGGACATAAAAACAAAAGCCTATTATATGGCTCTATTTTAAGTTTTTTTATTAATTTTTGATGTTATATATAATATTCCAGGTACCTATATGTTTTATTTTGCTGATAGATCAAATTGTGGAATAATCTCCTCTTCACTCCTTTTCTCACATGTGATGTTTAGGTCTTCTCTCAATTTATTTAATATTTTTAATCTCAGCAACAATAAAAGGAAAAAACAAACTTTATTATTGTAATGTTATAGTTAATTATAGCCTTTGCATGCTATTGAAGATGAAATAGTTCCAGGTGCTTTTTGACTGTGTTCCTTAATTATAGTTAAGTTTATTGCTTTAGAATATAATACTATACTAATATTTTATTCTGACTTGATCTTTCTTAGTTTGGAAGCTTGCTTTTCTCTTTCAAAGAGAATTAAACAGAGAATATTGCTTCCTTGCAAATTGGCGGGAAGGTCTCAGCATAATAAAGAAATGAAGAAAGAGCAAGTTAACCCAAGCGTAAAGCAGAGTAAGTATAATAGAGAACTATACCAGAAAGGAAGATGGAAGTAGAGACTCAATAAATTAAGAACAAAAATTAAAAGAATGAATATTTTCCAGAATATAGAGACAAACTACAGTGAATAATTTCATTAATACTATACTGTATGGAAACCTGGATTTTCTCAAAAGATAAATTAATAGATACTTCTTTACTTTATAAAAGCTCTGATAACATTATTTCTTTATAAATTTAGCTCCTGGGACTTCCCTGGTGACACAGTGGTTAAGAATCTGCCTGCCAATGCAGGGGACATGGGTTCAAGCCCTGGTCCGGGAAGATCCCACATGCCGCAGAGCAACTAAGCCCGTGCACCACAACTACTGAGCCTGTGCTCTAGAGCCTGCATGCCACAACTACTGAGCCTGCATGTCACAGCTGCTGAAGCCCACGCTCCTAGAGCCCATGCTCTGCAACAAGAGAAGTAACAGCAATGAGAATCCCACACACCGCAACAAAGTGTAGCCCCTGCTCTACACAACTAGAGAAAGCCCACACACAGCAACGAAGACCCAATACAGCCGATAAATAAATAAATAAATAATAAATTTAGCTCCTATATTTCCCTTGAAATAAGGGTACAATTGTTAAGAATAGCTTATACACTAGGTCTTTGAGACAGAAATGTATGGTTTATAAGAGAATGAGCCATATCTTAAATTCTAAGATAACCAGGAACTCTAACTTAAAGCATACTTTGGTCATCTGTCTTGATGTATCCTCTTTAAACATCCCAATAAAATATCAACTTTAACATAGACATAAAGAAAAACAGCAATGAAACTAAGATTTCATGGCCAACCTCTTATCAAAATTTGAGAGATACAGAACCTATAGAGTTGAGATGAGAATCATGTATGCAATTTTGCTTAAGATAATATAAATATGATAGTTTGAAGAATATGCAGAGATATTTTATTTATTACCTGCAGCCTGGATGGCAACACATAATAGGCACCAATGAGAAAATTATGCAGCTATAATAAAATAGCTAGTGTGATGCCTCTCTTCCAACTTTGTTCTCCCATAATCACCTTCTCTTTTACATTCATCCACAAATAAGAACTGCAAATAAAACCACAGGATAGAAGCAGAAAGGACATGTTTGGATGAATTAACAGTATGGGAAGTGGAAGTATTCCTCGGCTTGAATCTCTGGAACAGATTATAGAGAATCAGTGAAATTTATTCCTTGAATGTTTGTTAGAATTCACGAGTGAACCCAGCTGGGCCTGGTACTTTCTGTTTGGGAAGTTGATTTAATTTGTTTAATAGATATAGACATATCAGATTGTCTATTTCCTCTTGCGTGAGTTTCTGAAACTTGTGTCTTTGAAGAAATTGTTCCATTTCATCTAGGTTATCAGACTTGTGGGTATAGAATTGTTTATAGTATCCCTTTACTATCTTTTTCATGCCCATGGGGTCTGCAGAGATGTCCTGCCTTTCATTTCTGATATTAGTTATTGGTGTCCTGTCTCTTTTTTTTCTTAGCCTGGGTAGATGCGTACCAATTTTTTCTGATCTTTCCAAAGAACCAGCTTTTAGATTTGTTGATTTTCTCTATTGATTTCCTGTTTTCAATTTTATTAATTTCTGCTCTAGTTATTATTATTTCTTTTCTCCTGCTATCTTCCTCTTCCCCTTCCCCTTCTCCTTTTCTCTCTCCTCCCCCTCCCCTTTCTTTCTGTTCCCCTCTCGCTTCTCTTTCCCCTCCTCCTTCTGCTGTTTCTTCTAGTTTCCTAAAGTGGAAGCATATATTATTGATTTTAGATCTTTCTTCTTTTACACTATATACATTCAATGCTATACATTTTTCTCTAATCACTGCTTTTGCTGCATCTCATGAATTTTGATAATTTGTGCTTCATTTTCATTCACTTCATAATATTTTAAAATTTCTCTTGAGGTATCATTCTTGATCCATGTGTTATTTATACATATGTTGTTTAATCTTCAAGTATTTCGGGCTATCCCAGGTATCTTTCGGTTATTGATTTCTAGTTTAATTCCATTATAGTCTATTGTATTATTTCTATTCTTTTATATTTATTAAGGTCTGTTTTATGACACAAAATGTGATCTGTTTTGTTTGGTGTACCAGGTCAGCTTGCAAAGAATGTGTAATCCGTTGTTTTTGGATGAACTATTCTATAGATGTCAATTAAGTCCAGTTGATCTATGTTGCTATTGAGTTCAACTATACCCTTATCAATTTTCTGCCTGGTAGATTGGTCTATTTGTAATAAAGGGGTGTTAAAAAGTTCCCAACTATAATAGTGGATTCATCTATTTCTCCTTGTAATTCTATAAGCATTTTCCTCACTTTTTTTGATGCTCTGTTATTAGACAAGTACACGTTAAGGATTGTCATGTCTTCTTGGAGTATTGACCGCTTCAACATTATGTAATGCCACTCTTTACCCCTGATCATCTTCATTGCTCAGAAGTTGCTCTATCAATTTAACTTTGCTCTCTTGATTACTATTCACTGTGTATGTTTTTCTCCATCCCTTTATTTTTAATCTATATATGCCTTTATAATTAATGTGCATTTTGAATAGATAACATATAGTTGGGACATGTTTTTTGATCTACTCTGACAATCACTGTTTTTTGTTTTTGTTTTTGTTTTTTTTGTGGTACGTGGGCCTCTCAATGTTGTGGCCCCTCCCATTGTGGAGCACAGGCTCCGGATGCGCAGGCTCAGCGGCCAGGGCTCGTGGGCCCAGCTGCTCCACAGCATGTGGGATCTTCCCGGACAGGGGCACAAACCCACGTCCCCTGCATTGGCAGGCTGACTCTCAACCACTGTGCCACCAGGGAAGCCCAATCTCTGTTTTTAATTGTTGATTTTAGACCATTGATGTTCAAAGTGATTGTTGCTATTGTTGGTTAATATCTACCATATTTGTTACTGTTTTCTATTTGTTTCCCTTATTCTTTGTTTCTATTTTTTTCTTCCTCACTTCTTCTGCCTTTTGTGGCTTTAGTTAAACATTTTTTATGATTCTGTTTTTCTCCTTTCTTAGCATATCAATTGTATTTATTTTTCTTATTTCTTATTTTTCTTTTTTTTTTTAACTTTTACTTGTGGTTGCCCTAGAGTTTGCAATTTGTATTTGCAATATTCCAAGTCCACTTTCAAGTAACGCCATACTAATTCATGAAGAGTGCAAATATCCTCTAATAACAAAATATTTCTAGTTCATGCCTCCTGTCACTTGTATCATTAGTGCCATTTCACTTATGCATAAGCATACACAATTAAATACATTGTTGCTATTATTATTTTGAACAAACTCTTATCGGTTTGATCAATTAAGAATAAGAAAAGTAAAAGTTTTTATTTTACTTTCACTTCTCTCTCTGACGCTCT
>NW_006784423.1:2910543-2968785 GCF_000442215.2 Lipotes vexillifer | reverse complement strand
CGCTCTTCCTTTATTTATGTAGAGCTGAGTTTCTGACTGATATCATGTTCTCTCTCTATAATGAACTTCTTTTTAACATTTCTTCCAAAGCAAGTCCATTGGCAACACATTCCCTGAATTTTTATTTGTCTGAGAAAGTCTATTTCTCCTTCACTTTTGAAGGATAATATCAGGATACAAATTCTAGGTTGGTGATATTATTTCTTTCAACACTCCAGATATTTCACTCTAATCCCTTCTTGCTTTCATGGTTTCTGAGGAAAAATTGGATGTAATTTTAATATTTGTTTCTTTATAAGTAAGTTGATTTTTCCCCTCTGAGTTCTTTCAAGATTTTATCTTTATCTTTCACATTCTTAAGTTTGAGTATGATGTGTGTAGCTAGTGTTTTTGGCATTTATCCTGCTCTCTGACGTTAGTTTAGGGGAAATTGTCAGTTATGATTGAGTCAAATATTTCTTCTGTTCCTTTCTCTCTTCTTCTAGTCTTCCCATTACAGATATGTTACACCTTTTGTAGTTGTTCCACAGTTCTTGGATACTCTGTTCTGGTTTTTTTTAGTCTTTTCTTTTTACTTTTCAGTTTTGGAGGTTTCTGTTGTTGTATCTTTAAGCTTATGCATTCTTTCCTTGGCTGCATCTGTCTACTAATGAGTTCATCACAGGCATTCTTCATTTCTACTGCGTTGTTTTTGTTTTTGTTTTCTGTAGAATTTCTTCTTTATTATTTCTTAGAACTTTTCTCTCTCTGCTTACATTGTCCATCTGCTCTTGTATGTTGTCTATTTTTTTTTCCACTAGAGCTCTTACTATATCAGTCATAGCAGTTTTAAATTCCTAGTCTCATAATTCCAATACTTTTGCCATCTCTGACTGTTGTCCTGGTACATCATATCACAAGTATCCTTATTAGTAAGAGGCAGAGGGAGACTGGATATAGCCAGAAGGGCATAGTAAACCCACACAGAGGAGAAGGCATTGTGAAGGCAGAGGTAGCGATTGCAATGGTAGGTCCACAAGTTAACAATGCCAGCAGGCACCGGAAGCTGGAAGAGGCAAGAGAGGGACCTACTGCTACTAGCCACTAGAGGAAGCACAGCCTTACCAACACCTTGATTTTCTCCCAGTGAGACTGATTTCAGTCTTCTAGACTCCTGAAATCTAAAAAATATATATTTTATTTCAAGCCACTGTGTTTGTGGTAATTTGTTACAGCAGCCATATGGAATTAATACAACATGTGTGGGGTGTGATCTGTCTCAACATGTGAGGGTGGTAAATCTTGCCATCAGAGGGACAACCACAAAACACATGCTAAATAGATGAGGAAGAGAGGGTATCTTCGTCTTGTTTCTGATCTTTCGTCTGTATTCACAGGGGATAGTGGTTTTCTTTTCTCATGATGGATTTGTCTAATTTGGTGCCATGATAACACTGACCTCATAGAATGAATTATAAGTTTTCTTTCCCTTTATTTTTTGAAAGTACTTGTGAGCTATTGATATTAATTCTTCTTTAAATGTTTACTAAAATTCATCAGTGAAACCATCGGGGCATGAACTTTTTTTTGTGAGAAGATCTTGACTTACTAATTCAATTTATTTACTTGTTATAAAATATATTTCTTCAAATGGTTTTTCTCTCCCTTTCCCTCTCTCCCTGGGACTGATATTATACATATGTTGTTATTCTCCATGGTGATCCACATATTTCTGCAGCTCTGTTTATTTCTTTACATTCTCTTTTCTTTTAGTATCTCATATTGGGAGAGGAATAACTATAGATCTAGCTCTTACTTTGAAAATTCTTTTCTCTGCAGCTCGGATCTGATATTGACCCCCTCTAGTGAATATTTAAATTTAAGTTATTTTTCTTCTCATCTCCAAACTCTCTATTTGGTTATGTTTTAAAACATTTTTTTAATCTTTTTATTGATATTCTCAATTTGGTGAGTCATCACTGTTGTACTTTCCTTTAATTTTTTAAAACATGATTTCCTTTAGTTATTTTACATATTTATAATAAGTGACTTAAGGTCTTTGTCTAATACATCAAACATCTGGACCTCCTCAAGAGAAATATGTATTGACTGCTTTGGGGGGGTGTCATTTTTTTCCCATTTCTTTTCCTGTCTCATAATTTTTTTGTTAAACTTGAATATTTTAGGTAATATGATATGGGACTTTGGAAATCCTACTTTCTCGATTGTCTACTAGTTTTGTTGGAAGTGACTAGTTTGCTTAGTAAATTTTCTGGACTAATTCTGTTATGACATAGGTCCTGTAGTATGCAGCCACTGAAGTCTTGGTTTGGTTAGCTCAGTAGTCAGATAAAGACTGATGATGGGACTTCCCTGGCAGTCCAGTGGTTAAGACTCCATGGTCCCAATGCAGGGGGCCCAGGTTCGATCCCTGGTTAGGGAACTAAGATCCTGTGTGCCATGCAGCCTAAAAAAAAAAAAAAATAGGAGAAGCTTCCTTAATTAGCTCGATCCTACAAGTTTCGCACCCTTTGCCAAGAGGCTGTGTGTGTGCTGGGGAAATCATTTCCACTACATCAGTTTAGAAGTCTGCTTTAGCCTTCATTTCCTCCTTGTGCAGGGACACAGGTTGGGTCTGGGGAGTGAATGGTGCTCCCTAAGGTCTTTTCTGGGCTTACGTACAGCCCTCCGTACATGTGTACATGGCCTCTTCTGGCCTTCTACCTCCACAGGAGTACATTAGGGCTTTATAAAGCACCCTATAAACACTTTGTTTTCAGATTTTCTTTTTAAATGTTTGTCTTGTTTCTTGTTTGCCTTCACTGGTGTCATAGCTTTAGGCAATTTTTGGACTTTTAAAATAAGTGAAATAATAAATGACACAGTCTTTTTTAACTTCCTTCTCTCATTTAGTATAGGTTATCTAAGGTTTATTCAAGTTTTAACATGTATCAATATTTCATTCCTTTTTAGTGTTGAATAATATTCCATTGTGTGGATAGAGCACATCTGTTTATTAATTAGCATTGAACATTTGAGCTTAATCTCATTTCTTCACTGTAATGAATAATGTAAAGAACATCTTTGTATGCTCTTTATGTGGTCATATGTTTTCAATTCTAAAAGTGGAATTGCTGGATCATAGGGTAATTCCATGTTTAATACTTTGAGGAAATGCCAAATTGTTTTAGGAACATTTACATTCTCAGGGTTCTAATTTCTCTGCTTCCTTACGAGCACTTGTTACAGTCTACTATTTTGACTATAGCAATTCTAGTAGGTGTGACATAGTATATCTTTGTGGTTTCATTTGCATTTACCTAAGGACTAATGATGTTAATTATCATATCATGTGCTTGTTGCCTTTTGTGTATCTTCTTCGGAGAAATTTCTATACAATTATTTTACCCATTTTCAGATTGAGTTATTCATCTTCGTTATTAATGAGTTCTAAGAGTTCTTTATATATTTAGGTACAAGATGTAGCAAGATAAAACTAGATACAAAGCACTGATAAGGGACTATATATGATTTGTTCAGGCTGCTGCAATATTAAGTAATTGTTGCTGATTTGATTTTCGAGAAACACCCTGGAAATAGGGATTTTCCTGTAGAGCAAGCTCTGAATCAGGTCAGATAATGCAATCCCCTGTAAATGGGGATTTTTCAGAATGAAGCCCCAAGCCAGCACAAAAGTGACCCTGTTCAGGGAGCTGGTACCTTTTGAGGAACTTTTGTGGTGGTCTGCCCCCTCCAGTGGCTGCTGGCTTTTACAGCTACTGCAGTGGTGTAGCTGATGGTCTTCAAGGCTCAGTGTTTGTGAGAGGAGAATGGAAAGGGCCAAGCCACTGACCCTGCTGGTTTCAAAAAGGTTCAGCACCTTTTCTTCAATTAGTATTCCTCAGAATGTTGCAAGCCTTTGGTTAATTTCTAGAGATGGGAAAATTTTGATTTTGACTCTTTTTTGCCAACATTGCAGTATTTTATGGCAGTGTGGATTTACAGAGGTCCTCATTACCCAATTCCAGACTTTCTGCCAGATTGGACTTTGCTATTACAAACTGGTGTTAGGTAAGGTAATACAATTTAATCAGGAGAAAATAGCAAACTAGGCTATTTTCTATGTTGTAACTAATTTTGGCAAATCAAACAATCTTCTATGGTCAGAATTGTTGGTTATCCTCAAATTTGCCAATCATAATCTAAAATGGTGTGAATTACAAAATGAATTGTGGGTACAGAGCTAGTTATGTCACATGTGGACAAATTTATGGACATTATTATAAATTTTTTTAAAAACGTTCATTTATATACTCACTTTTGTTTGAATGGCTCAACTACTGGCACATATTTTTCTAATTATGAAATATTCCAGCCTCCTCCAAAATACAGGATACAATATGATAGATCATATACCGTCACCAAGCTTAAGAAGTTAAATATTGCTAGTCCTTTTATTTCTATGATTTAAAAATCCTTTTAAAACCAGGTCCCCAGCTCAACTATCTTTTTCTGAAATTCTCTAGAAATTAAGAGATATTAGTTCCTATTCTAAGAAATACACCGAAGCAGGAAAGAGAGCTGTGGTTAGTGATATCTTTTCTTAAAACTTGGAACAATTGATGGCCAGAAACATTTTAGTTAATATTTCCAATCATTTATGAATTTCCAACATAAAATATTACACCAACAGTGATGATGGGTTTTCAGAAATTCTGCACAATTGAAAAGTAACAATGCTTATATCCACATTTGCACATACTGAAAATATCATTTGGGTGAGTTTTTGATTTATGAGGGTAGAACAGAACTTCAAATGCATAACAAGAGTAAAATTCCTGCTACATCAGTCCATATCTGTTTTTAATATTATAGGAATTCATTTGAATATGTTGCTTTTGTTCTGTAATCCCCCAAACTAACATTTGTATCAACGTTACCTGATGATATAACTACAGGACACTGTGTAATGAAAATGACTTTTTATAGTTCCATCCCTTCTCCAGGGAATTTCAAGAACTGCTGAATCAAGTAATGGTTTTAACTAGAAACACAAGTACTCACTCATTCCAAACAAATGAAAACCAAAGACATAATTACAGTTTTCACCATGGTGCTCTTTATACATAATCTATAAGAAAATTTTCTATCATTTTAACAAAAAGTATTTCTGCTAGTCACTTTTACATCATGGAGATTGCTGGCAATAATGAAAATAACATGTTGATTTCAGTCTTGTAATGTCATCATATTCATTCTTTTGCTTCATGAGAAACCTAAGATTTGATGAGTATCACATTTTTTTTTTATAGACAGCTCATTACTGACAGAGCTGGAGCCTGTTATTTGGTTCTGCCCATTCAGACATTGGCAATGAGTTTCTCTCAGTGGTTTCTTTGGCTTTTGAGTAGCCAATGGAAAAGGAACACATTTTTATTTTTTTCACCTTATTCAAAATTATAGTCCCAGTGTGACTCTCCTTTATGAAACAAAGTAGGTCTGCTTGTAAATTCAAATAGCTGGGTTAGAACTAGTCTCTGAAGAGGATGAACCACAGAATTGGTAAACTTAGTGGTAGGGGAAGAAGGGAAAACCCTTCAGAGCAGAGACTCTTTAGAGGACAGAATTGTCAATGATCAGAATCTATGGGTACTTAACTGAATAGCTTATGGATTCTTCTCTCTGTATTTGCAGAGGGGTGTGGGTTTCTGGGTCAACACTCAAATTAGATGGAGATACAGGGAACTTTCATTAAAGCCATCAATGACTTCTAAATTAACATCTTGCTCCTAGACCCCTTTCCTTGACCTCCAGATGCTCATATCCATTTTTCAACTTGATAATGGATAATTAATCAAAGACATTTCAAACCTAACACTTTTAAAACTGAACCCCTGATTCCTGGTCATAAAATAAGGAGTGATTCATTATTCCTTTATTCCCGTTGCATTCCATATCCAATCCATCAACTAATGCTACCAGCTCTGCTTTCTAAATATAGTCAGTATCCAACCATCTCTATTCACCTTCACTGCTACTACCTGAGTTCAGACCTACTTACAGGCCGCCATGCTGTCTCCTCTTCCCCTATTACCATTTGCTTTAAAAATAGTAACCAGGATGATGTTTTTGAGACCTGAGTGAAAGCATGTCATTCTTATCCTAAAAACACTGATGGTTTCCCCTCTCGCTCAGCAAATGAGCTGAAGTGTTAACCATGACCCACAAGATCCTTCCAGACCTAGCCACTTGCTAATTCTTTGACCTCTTTCTCCCTCTCCTGGAGCCACTCTGGCCTCAGGCTCTCCCTCAGGCACATGAAGCCAACCCCTACCTCAGGGTCTTTGCAAAGTATTGTGAACTTTGCCTAGAATCTTCTTCTCCCAAATATCCACGTGGCCTTTGCTTTACTTCTCACAGGTCTCTGTTCAAATAGCACCTCACCACAGAAGCTTCCTCTGATGACTTTTGTGAAATGGGCTCATCTCCCCGCTTCTTTATTATTGTTGCCCACTTTATTTTCCTCTGTAGCAATTATTATTCCCTTACATAAACTATTTAGCTGAATATAAGTTGTAATGATTGTAAGATACATGGTTGTTTTACACATCGCTGCCAAATAAAAAGTGAAATAATTCTTTCTTCATTTAGATTTCTTATTTTGACTATATACTAAAAGAACTATCTTAGACTTAATTAAACATAGATATTTATCACCTAACCACCCTTCTACATACAAAAAAGGAAAAGTACAAATAAAAGAAACTGAGTTATTTAAAACTTCTTCACATTAAGAAATGAGTCGTCTATATCCATGTTTTTCTACACTATCATCCTATACACATTCAAGAGTTTTTGTCATTTAGCATGTCTCAAAATAATGCTCCACTATTGGTTGTTTATTTATTTTATTTCCTCCTTAGCTAATGATATCTATTATAGTTTTGATATATTTTTTTCCTCTTTTGACTGAAGTCAAATGCCTGAATCTGTCACTGTAGACTCATTACTCTGAATAATTTTTTATCTACTCCAAGGAATTTGGCAATATTTTCTGCACATGGGAAGACTGCTTCACCAAGGTACCATGGTGATCTTGCTCATGTCCATAGGCATGTGTGCAAAGGCTTTCACTACACTTTATCTGAGTGTGGGCAGAGTCCCTGTGATTATATCAGGAGCGAGAGAGATGGGAGGTGAGTTGCCCCAAAGTCACTCCCACTGCCTCCCTCGTTCCTCTGGGTGCCACCATGGACAGTTATCACTACTTCACTGGTTTCTGCTCCACCTCTTCAAAGTGTAGCAGTAGACTATAACCGCTCAGCTGAATTCTACAATGTCCTCTGGGAGTCAGGATGTCCCACAAATCACGTGGGATTATCTTCTGGCCTCTTCAGTTTTGTTGTTGCATTTTTTGGCGCATAGGACAAGGACCTCAGGGAGCTGGCACTTCTGCCTGCCCTTCCTTTTACTGTCTTCATAAGCAGTGAAGTGTCTGAACCTAAAAGTGGCTCAACTCTTTACTGGCCGAATCCGACCTGGGCTTCGGCCTTGCCTCATATCGTGAGTCTGATAATGCCTCCAATTGGATTGCCTGATCTGAATGAATCCAACGTCTGTTGCTCACATCTCAGCTGCAACAAAATCGCAAGATAATCTTCATTTATATGTTGGTGTCTACCTTTTCTCAGTCATATAAAGCACGTGGTTATTGTGCTGTAAGAAAATAAGGAACTCAGGAGAATATCAGTGTTCTGCAATTTTTAAAATATTTTTTTAATATATAATGTATGCCTGATGCTATATACCTGTGTAAAAATAACTCTAATTTCAGTGTCATATCATAATAGTTTTACCTGGCAAATACACTCAACATGGATGTAATTTGCAGAATTCTATGGAAATGTTTAAAATATGAAGGCCTATAATTAAACGACATATCACAAATGCCACCTAGACAACAGTGAATGTAAGGTGCATGTTGATGCAAAGATTTTTACCACATGAAACATGATAGTACATCTTAGAATTGTCAGAATAAGGTGTCAGTTTGTTTCTTCTTTTGTTTAATGGCCATCTTCCATCCCAGAAATGTAAATTTTGTGAGGGGAGGGACTTTATGAGTTGTTTCACTACTCATATCTCCAAAGCCTAGAGTGCTGATAACATATAGTATGCCGTCAAAAATTAACTATGGAAGGAAGGCAGGGTGGGCTCTGTTTAGCAATCTTGTTGGACTACAAGTAACAGGAAGTTGCATTCCTTTTACCTTTAGTTGGTTTCCAGATACTTCTTGGTAAATGACAGGTAACTAACAACTTAATAAAACTCAACTGCAAACAAGGTTGAATAGAAAATACAAATCAAAGTACCTTTGGGGGCTTCCCTGTTGGCACAGTGGTTAAGAATCCGCCAGCCAATGCAGGGGACATGCGTTCGAGTCCTGGTCCAGGAAGATCCCACATGCCATGGAGCAACTAAGCCCATGTGCCACAACTGCTGATCCTGCACTCTAGATCCCGGGAGCCACAACTACTGAGAACATGAGCCACAACTATTGAGCCCACGTGCCACAATTACTGAAGCCCATAAGCCTAGAGTCCATGCTCCACAACAAGAGAAGCCACTGCAATGTGAAGCCCATGCACCGCAACAAAGAGTAGTCCCCGCTCGCTGCAACTAGAGAAAGCCCGCACGCAGCAACAAAGACCCAACACAGCCAAAAATAAATACATAAAAAATTTATATTAAAAAAGGTACCTTTGAAAGGCCAATATAGGAAGGAAATACCCTGTTTAAGATAACAGAAAAAAAGATAAAAGATTCACCTTATTTCTATTGCCATCTATCTTGCATACCCAAATTTCTCTGCCTTTCATGACTACACTAAATGATCCTCAGGTTCATTCAGGTCACTCTTCTCACAGACTTCATAATTAAAATTTCATTTCCAGAATAAAATAACGTTTTATGTGTTTCATCTTATCCTTGTAGTATTTTCCTTTCTTCTTTTGCAACATTCATAAATTTCTTATTGTCACTAAGTGTTAATTTTCTGCAGAAATTGGCTCTTGTGCTGCATTTTAAAATGGGGTATTGAATTCTTTTGCACACACATCTTAACAAGTAAGACATAGACACAACTGTGGGCAGAAATGTGCCAATCGAAACATGCAGTTTGACATACTTGTAATAAATGCATTTGTATTTATGTGTAAGGACTTATTTAGAAATGGCACAACTAGGAAGTACTTAACCTTTGAACAATCCAGGTGGGTTAAAAGAGATTTGGGGGGCCTATAAAATTTATTTGAATGTTAACTGTATAGATTTGAGTTGAAAGAAAAGGGAGGAGTGAACTTTGTGAGAACATAATAAAATTTTATTGTTCTCTACTGTGGGATCTGTTTGCATTTTCTCTTTATTTCCTCTTGTTTCCTGAGGCAGAAGTGCAGGGGTGCTACTTCAAGACGTCCAATGGTGAGGGAAAGAAGCCTAGACAATTTAGAATGGATGAAAGGGAGGATAGGAAGGAAATTATACACAAATATTCTGACTCTTTAAAGATCAGTGTTTTCAGTTTTCTAGTCTTTTCATGCACTACAAGAGCTCTATTCCTTTCTGTAGACCTTCCATGTGATTAACGTTACAACTCCTCTTAAGTGATGAAGTGCCTAGGATTCCAATGACTTCCCAGATTCTGTGTAGAATACTGGCTAAATAATAATAACTAGAAATACAGGATGCTTATCATAGATACATATATGTACCATGATATCATATATGTATATTGCCAATACTAGCAGCCACTGATAAATATCTTTTGATGAGGATAAATTGTCTTAAAGCATTTTGTTTTCGTGTCTATTTTATATTGAACAAAACTATCAACCCAGTGATATGAAAACTGGCACCAATTGCATTAAATATTCTAATGCAATTTCACCTCCCAATTAATTTCACCTAAATTATGCTTTTGCTCCAAATATTAAGTTCCAGAGGATCTTATACCAGATCACTCTTGTAAATTATCCTCTCGACTATAATTGCATGATCAAATACTGAGTCTGTTTGAATTCTTTAAAACTGTATTGTTTTGAAAGTAAGCAATTATAGGCTATTTCCTGTATGTTGATAATTATTTATTTGTATAAAAATATTGCAATGTTTCTTTGGTTTGGTCAAATGAAATCTCATTATCTCATTATAATATTCACACTTTACAAATTTTATTGTATAAAAATGAGTCTTGGAATTTGAAAATAGAAGTTGTGAAATAGGAAAAAAATATACAGAATATGTAGAAAAAAGGGTAAAAGAAATGTAATAATGAGTCAAAGTAGTGTCCTTTCTCATTCTCCCCTTTTCATGCCAGCAACATTAAGATCCAGTGAATAAGGGGTGCACATTCATAGCAGCAGCCCAGAATTTTAGGGAGACAGGCCTGATGTAAAAATTTTAAAAAGATATTTGAGTTTTTACAAAGTGTGTTGTGTTTGCATGTGCTTGTGTTTTCATATGAAAATATATGTGTGTATTTAGATTTTTACATTATATACTTTGCTGTATAATACATATTTGAATATTTGTGATATAAATAATATATGTAGCATCCATATATAATTTGAAAAAATATTGTGCCATTTACATTCATTTGTCCATAAGAGGACATGAAGTTCAAATAATTAATTACTTTTGGTCCACAAGCTTTCCACCTTGAGAATATAATGTTTTGAAAAAAATCCTGTGGACTACAATAGTTTTCAAAATTTCTCACACAAGATTTTCCAGAAAAAATAGACCTGAGTGTTTATCAACAAGAGATTATACATATTCTATATATATGTTAAAATGCCATGTGCCTTATAAAAGCATTTCCTTATTTTAAAATGGCACTGTATATGTTTGTGGGTGTTTGTATCCATACACACATGCTTAAAATATAAAAATGATTTCACATATTATAGGTATATTTAAGCTTTTACACATAAAATTTGCATATGGACTTCTATAATTACTTGTATGTAGTTATATGTGACATTATAAAAATGAACATAAGCTAAAGCAAACTGTTGACCTAAAAATTCTATATGTAGTATAATAAGTAATCGGCTTAATTATTTATATTATTATCATTTATATTATAGAAATACAAATTATTTATATTATAGAAATATAAATATTTATTTAACTAACATTTGTTGAATAACAGCTTAGTATGGGCAATTGATAGATATTAGAGAAGCAAAGATGAACAAGATATGGTTCTAGAGCTAATCACAATCTGTATATCTGAGAAGTTCTTTGGGGGCATCGACAGTGTTTCTAGAAAATTTGTGCTTACTATAAGGGAGCACATTTCTGATTACCAGGAAAAACAAGGCAGCTGCAAAGCTCACTGTATAAATGCATGGACCATCCTATGAGAGAGAGCTTCATCACATGCTGCACTGAGGTCTGTGCCCAGTCAACCAACGAACCACTGGAACAATCGCACTATGCCAAGGGTGGCCAATTTAGGGTACGGAACTCTTAAGAAGATCATCCAGCTTCCCTTAAATGACCTTCATTAATTTTACACCTTTTGCCAATTAATTTCACTTATGAAACTCCCTGTCTCACTCTGAGCAACTGAACTCATCTTGGCCGATTCCTATTTTGTTTTTTAAATGGTCATATCCAACTGTCGATATGAATCTGTATAACCACATTACAACTGGGTCAGTAAATGTATTCATTCATTCTTCCCTCAAACAAAATGAGTCCCTATTATCTACTCTTAAACATCTTGCTCTTTTTCTTCATAGCATGAGTTGAAATGTTGTGTTTATTTGGTGATTGTATTTAACCAAATATACCCCATTTAAAATATAAGCTCAGTGAGTATAGAGATCATGTATCTTTCTTACTGTTCTATTTTCATTGCCCATCTCTATGCATGTTATACAGAAAAGACGGAATAGCTCTCTGTGCAATAAATGAGTTCAATGTACGTTTATTTTTCACTTGTTGCATGTTAATTTCTATTGGTTTACAAAAATGAATAAGACCAGGGTAAATGTGTCAAGGAGCTCATGTTCTATATATCAGTGGGGTCAGTGCAATCATAGATTGCTTTACCAGGCATTATGGTAGCACAGAAGAGGGACTAACTTGACTTTATATTGTAGTAAAAGCTGCCCTCAGGAAATGGTTCATTTTTAATATATACAAAAATATGTAATAGTCCAATCAAATAACAGTAACCAAATGGACAACCAGAAAAGTGTAAAGTATGACTCATTCCAAAATTCCCCATTGCTGCCAACTGAAAGTACAAAACACCAGAGTTATTGGAAATGAAAGAGAACATGGTTCTTTTTGTGTGTATTTCGGTTACTGTTTCTATAATATGTAATCTAGAGCAGTGATAAATGACAGTCTTAACAAGAACACATGAGAGGACTTCTGAGAGGATAGTATAGTAAAAGTATCTGAGGACTCAGTTCTTCAGTGTTTCATTAAATGTACAAAAAAGCTTCTGGAAAGTTAAAAATCCCTTACAGAATCCAAAACTAATGGCAACCATTGAGAATGTTCCTGAAATCATGAGGCATTCCACACCTATGGGATTTGTTAAAATATGTAACCAAGAGCACGACTAAAATTTTTCACTTTTCCAAAACCAAACGTTGGTTGTAAAAACATCTGAAGCATAGTTCTACCCTTACACATCCACATTAAGAGGATACGAACAGGCTGCATGACATTGGAGGAGTGGACTAACAGGGCCAACCACATGCTGAGGCAGACCACGAGGGATGGGATGATCACACCCAGCATCAAGGAGAAGTGACTCGGTCATAAATAGGAGACAAACATGGCTGTCTTACAGCCCTAACTTTACCTTGACTGTAGAACTATCCAGGAGCAGAATATATAACCCCTATCACCAAACTCAAGGAATATATGCTTCAGTTAAGTCTGCGTTTCAAGTGGACTGTCTCCTGATGGACTACGGCATTTATGGAGAGAGAATATGGAAGAAATACTAAAACATCTTTTTAAAAGTCCATACTGAAAACTAAATAGGAGATGGCAGGTACAGTATTCAAGCCATGTGGTAGCTGCCATAAAGATATATAGAAAAAGCACAATAGAATAGAAATTTCAAAAATAAGCCCACATATACATGGTCAAATGATTTTTGACAAGGGTGCCAAGACCATTCAATGGGATAAAGGACAATCTTTTCAACAAACGATGGTTAGAGAACTGGATATCCACTGCAAAACAACGATGAGTTACCCATAACTCACACTGTGTGAAAGTTAACTCAAAATGTATCAAGATCTAAACATGAGAGCTAACATTATAAAACTCTTTGAAGAAAACAGGGGAAAATCTTCATGACACTGGATTTGGTGATGATTTTTACGATATGATACCAAAAGCATGAGCAACAAAAAATAAAATAGGTAAATTGGACTTCATCAAAATTGAAACCTCAGCCTCAAAGGATACTTTTAAGAGAATAAAAAGGCAACCCACATAATGGGAGAAACTATTTGTAAATCTTACAACTGATAAGGAATAAATATCTTGCATACATAAGGAATTCCTAAAACTCAGCATCAAAACAAACAGCTCAATTCAAAACTGGACAAAGGATTGGCATAGACGTTTCTACAAAGAAGGTATACAAATGGCCAATAAGCACATGAAAAGATACTCAACATTACTAATCATTACGAAAATTCAAATCAAAACCATAATGAGATACTACTTTACACCCATTAGAATAGCCATTATCCAAAAAGCCGAAAATAACACGTTAGCTAGAATGTGGAGAAATCGGAACCCTTGTGCATTGCTGGTGGGAATATACAATAGTACAGGCACAATGGAAGACATAATAGCAGTTCCTCAAAAAATAAACATAGACTTGCCATATAATCCAGCAATTCCACTTCTAGGTATTTACCCAAAATAATTGAAAGTAAGGATTCAAACAGATATTTGTACACAAATGTTTATAATAGAAATATTCACAATAAACAAAAGGTTTGTCAGCAAATGATGGGATAACCACTGTGGTATATACATACAAGGGAATATTATTCAGTCTTCCAAAGTGATGAAATTCTAATACATGTTATAGCACAGATGAACCTTGAAAACATTATGCTGAGTGAAATAAGCCAGACACAAAGGGTCAAATATTGTATGATTCCACTTTTATGGGGTATTGAGAATAGGCAAGTTTGCAAAGATGGGAAGTAGAACTGTAGTTGCCAGGAGCTGAACAGAGATGAGAACAGGGAATAATTGTTTAATAGGTACAGAGTTTCAGGTTGTGATGATGGAAGAGTCCTGGCAATGGATAGTGGTGATGGTTGTATAACAATGCAAATGTAATTAATATCAGTGAATTTGCACTGAAATAATTTTAAAATGGTAATTTGCATGTTATGTATATTATATCACAATTGATTAAAATGCCCATTGTGCAAAAACAAGGAAAGTCTGAGAAACTGTCATAGAGATGAGCAGACAAAAGAGACATGACACCTAAATATAGTGTGGTAACCTGGATGAATCCTCAAGCATACAAAAAAGTCAAAACTAAATAAATCTGAATAAAATATGCTCTTTGGTTTATAATAATCTATCAAAATTAGCTCATTCATTATGAAAAATTTGCCATACTAATATAAGATATTAATGGTAAGGGGAGGGCTTCTCTAGTGGCACAGTGGTTAAGAATCCACCTGCCAATGCAAGGAACACGGGTTCAAGCCCTGGTCTGGGAAGATCCCACGTGCCGCGGAGCAACAAAGCCCGTGAGCCACATCTACTGAGCCTGCACTCTAGAGCCTGCGAGCCACAACTGCTGAGCCCGTGTGGCACAACTACTGAAGCCTGTGCGCCTAGAGCCTGTGCTCCACAACAAGAGAAGCCACTGCAATGCGAAGCCCACGCACTGCAACAGAGTAGCCCCTGCTTGCCACAACTAGAGAAAGCCCACGGACAGCAACAAAGACCCAATACAGGCAAAGATAAATAAATAAATAAATATTTTAAAAAATATAGTAAGGGGAACTTTGTGTGTGGTATGTGAGAAACCTGTACTAGTTTTGCAAACTCTTTTGTAAATCTAAAACTACTCTATATTAAAAAGTTTATTAAATTTTTTAAGTAAATAAGGGGGGAACAAAACAAAGTATCATAGAAGTCAATCCCATTCTGAGAACATACTTGAAGATTTAAGAAAATGACTGTAATCCTTAAGGAACATTTGAAAAGATAAAAGATACCTTTATAACAAGAATACAAAAATTATTTCTTAATAGCAGAACTTGAATTATTATTAGAAGTAGTAAAATTATAACACTAAAGCAGTAGAAATTCAGATTATGGAAACCACATTTGTACTCAAGGAACTAGACGGTATGTATGAAAATAATACACTTAACAATAATCAAACGACCAAAATGGAAGGCAAGGAATAAAAAATAATTCTCTGAAAAATAGGAGGTTCATAGAACAAAGTTTAAAAATATTATTCAGGAAGGTTAGCATTGAACGGAAAGTTATTGCAAAGCTTCTCTGTAGGCAATTCCACTCAACCCAAGAAAAATTTGTCACAGGGAGAGGAAAGAGTTAAAGCAGCAGTGCTGAGACCTATTTACTCCTTTTACTGGGGGACTCCCCTAGGGAAAAAGGGAAAGAAAGTGAACTGGTCTATATTTGCCAATTGGAATAATTACATTTGCTCTAGAAAATATATTATATTCAGAATAACCTTAGCAAATTGTCCCTAGCTAAAGGAATAGTTAACGGCAAATAAACTCAGATTCCACGATTTTATGAGGCAAGTTTCTCTGGGGAATGCTTCATTTCTTTGAAGCTAAAGTGTGTCTTGTATACAGCATTTGGTTGTATTTTACTTTATGTCCAGTCTAAAAATTCTGCCTTTTGATCAAAGTGTTTACTCCACTCTCATTCTCTCATTTAATGGAATTCTAGATATGGTTGGATTTACTTCTACTTTTTTACTATTAGTTTTATATTTGTCCCATCTCTTTTTTGCTCGTCTGCTACTCTTTTGCTGACTTGTTTTGTGTTAGAGACATTTTTAATGTAATTTTAAATTCTTTTACTGATCTTTTAACCATTTTTTCATTTATTTTCTTAGTGTTTTTTCTCAGAATCACATTTCATATCTTAACTACCCAAAATCTACTTCACATTCATATTGACTTAATTCTGATAAAATATAGCAATGGTGTTGCAATATAGCCCTGTTTCCCTCTTCTGTCTTTTGTGATATTGCTATATAATAAATATAGATTACATCTATATTTGTTGTAAACTCAACAGTATAACATTATAATTACTGCTTTATACAATCTTATATTTAGTGAAAAATGATATATATACCCATATATAAATATAAAACATTTATACACACACAATTTTATATTTACCTACTTGCTACCATGTCTGATCATCTTCATTCTTTCTTGTATATTTAAGTTACCATCTGGTATCATTTTTTTAACCCTGCAGACCTTCCTTTGTATTTTTAGTAGAGCAGGTCAGCTAGTAATGAATTCTCACAAATTCTGTTTATCTAGTAATATATTTATTTCTTTTTCTTTTTTTATTCTGGTAAAGCATATATTAAATAAAATGTACCATTTTAACTATTTTAAGGTATACCATTTAGGGGTATTAAGTATATTCATAATGTTTGGTAACCAGCACCAATATTTCCAGAATTTTTATCATCCCAAACAGAAACACTGTACCCGTGAAACAGATCTCCATTCTCTCCTCTCTGAGTTCCTGGTAATCTCTATTCTTTCTTCTGTCTCTACGAATTTGCTTATTCTAGATACCTCCTTTTTAAAGAAATGTCTACTCAAGTCCTTTGCTCATTTTTTAATTGTGTTGTTTCATTGTTACTGAGTTTTAGGAGTTCTCTATATATTCTGTTCATTAATTCCTTATTCGATAGATGATGTACAAATATTTTCTCCCATTCTGTGGGTTGTCTTTTTCACTCACTTCATAGTGCCCTTTGATACACAACAATTTTAGTTTTAATAAGTCCAATTTATCTATTTGATCTTTTGTTACCTGTGCTTTAGCGTCATACCCATAATATCATTGCCACATCCAATATCGAAAGTTTTTTCCTATGTTTTCTTCTGAGAGTTTTTTATTTTTTTATTTTTTATTTTTTTTTTACATTTAGGTCTTTGATCCATTTTTAGTTAATTTTTGTATATAGTCTAAGGTATGATTCCAACTTCACTCTTTTGTGTTTGAATAACTGGTTTTCCTAGCATCATTCATTGAAGAGACTGTCCTTTCCCCACTGAATGGTCTTGGCACTCTTGTGAAATAACAATTGATTATGTATGTTAAGATTTATTTCTGAGTTCTCTACTCTATTTTGTTAGTCTGTATGTCTGTCCTGCTAGTACCATCTTTTTTTTTTTTTTTTTACATCTTTATTGGAGTATAATTGGTTTACGATGGTGTGTTAGTTTCTGCTTTATAACAAAGTGAATCAGTTATACATATACATATGTTCCCATACCTCTTCCCTCTTACGTCTCCATCCCTCCCACCCTCCTTATACCACCCCTCTAGGTGGTCACAAAGCACCAAGCTGATCTCCCTGTGCTATGCGGCTGCTTCCCACTAGCTACCTATTTTACGTTTGATAGTGTATATATGTCCGTGCCACTCTCTCGCTTTGTCACAGCTTACCCTTCTCCCTCCCCATATCCTCAAGTCCATTCTCTAGTAGGTCTGTGTCTTTATTCCTGTCTTACCCCTAGGTTCTTCATGACATTTTGTTTTTAATTCCATATATATGTGTTAGCATATGATATTTGTCTTTCTCTTTCTGACTTCCTTCACTCTGTATGACAGACTCTAGGTCCATCCACCTCATTAAAAATAGCTCAATTTCGTTTCCTTTTATGGCTGAGTAATATCCAATTGTATATATGTGCCACATCTTCTTTATCCATTCATCTGATGATGGACACGTAGGTTGTTTTCATCTCCAGGCTATAGTAAATAGATCTGCAATGAACATTTTGGTACATGACTCTTTTTGAATTATGGTTTTCTTAGGGTATATGCCCAGTGAGATTGTTGGGTCATATGATAGTTCTATTTGTAATTTTTTAAGGAACCTCCATACTGTTCCCATAGTGGCTATACCAATTCACATTCCCACCAGCAGTGCAAGAGTGTTCCCTTTTCTCCATACCCTCTCCAGCATTTATTGTTTCTAGATTTTTTGATGATGGCCATTCTGACTGGTGTGAGATGATATCTCATTGTAGTTTTGATTTGCATTTCTCTAATGATTAATGATGTTGAGCATTCTTTCATGTGTTTTTTGGCAGTCTGTATATCTTCTTTGGAGAAATGTCTATTTAGGTCTTCTGCTATTAAGGCCATCTCGACTAAGAGGCTAAAGGAGCCTGTCAGGACCACCTGAAATAGAGATGTGTTGCTTGGTCAAAGTAACCACGGGTAAAAGGTCTCTAGTGACAGGAATCTCCCCAAAGCCCACAAAGATCCCCAAGAAGGCAAAGAATCATCCTTTAAAAGATTACTAGGCCAGAAGGGTTATGGTAGGTAACCTCTAATATGGCCCTCAATTATCCTCATGTCCTAGTATTCATGCTCTTTTGTTATCCCTTCCCCTTGAGAAAGTGCTGGACCTAATAACTTGTTTCTAATAAATAGAATACTGATTGCTGGGAGGTCACTTTTCAAAAATATTTATTATTTATTTATTTACTTATTTATTTATTTATTTGGCTGTCCTGGGTCTTAGTTGCAGCATGGGGATCTTCATTGCTGCATGCAGGATCTTTAGTTGTGGCATGCAAGGTCTTTTAGTTACAACATGCAAACTCTTAGTTGGGGCATGTGGGGTCTAGTTCCCTGACCAGGGATCGAACCCGGGAACCCCTGCATTAGGAACATAGAGTCTTAGCCACTGGACCACCAGGGAAGTCGCTGGGATGTCATTCTTGAGATTAATTTACAAAGAGAGGACGGCATCTGTTTCAGACTCCCCTCTCTCATTTACTTGCTGTGAAAGAAGCCCGAGGCCACTTTATGAGCTGTTCTACGGAGAGGCCCATGTGGCAAGGAACTGCTTTTGGTTTCATCCAGCGAGTATCTGAAGTCTATCAACAGTTGTGGTAGTGAGTATGGAAGGGAATTATCCCCATAATTCCCTTGAGATGGCAGTAGCTCAGCCAATAGACACCTTGATTGCAGACTTGGGAGAGATCCCGAGCTAGAGGATCAAGGGAAGCCATGCCCAATTTTCTAAGCCACAGGAACTATGAGATAATTAATTTTTGTTATTTTAACCTGCTATATTTTGGGGTAACATGTTACATAACAATAGATAAATAATGCAGAAATAAAAACAAATTATGGGAAACTAGTTCAAGTAACTTGTTTTATACTGTCTTCCACTGTCCCCATGCCCAGGAGACCTAAAGAGATGGGATGAGAAGAAGGGGGGAAGAAGAGGATTCCTTTTACACCTAGATCTGAGCTGGGGAAAGGAAAAATATTGTACATTATATCTAGTTTTGTATTGGGAATTTTTTTTTTTTCTTTGCGGTACGCGGGCCTCTCACTGTTGTGGCCTCTCCCATTGCGGAGCACAGGCTCCGGACGCGCAGGCTCAGCGGCCATGGCTCACGGGCCCAGCTGCTCCGAGGCATGTGGGATCCTCCCGGACCGTGGCACGAACCCGTGTGCCCTGCATCGTCAGGCGGACTCTCAATCGCTGCGCCACCAGGGAAGCCCTGGATTCCTTTTATGTACTTTTCTTCTCTGATTGTTGTGGCTAAAACTTCCAAAACTATGTTGAATAAGAGTGGTGAGAGTGGGCAACCTTGTCTTGTTTCTGATCTTAGTGGAAATGCTTTCAGTTTTTCACCATTGATGATGTTGGCTGTGGGTTTGTTATATATGGTCTTTATAATGTTGAGGAAAGTTCCCTCTATGCCTACTTTCTGCAGGATTTTTATCCTAAATGGGCGTTGAATTTTTTTGAAAGATTTCTCTGCATCTATTGAGATGATCGTATGGTTTTTTTCCTTTACTTAGTTAATATGGTGAATCACGTTGATTGATTTGTGTATATTGAAGAATCCTTGCATTTCTGGAATAAACCCCACTTGATCATGGTGTATGATCCTTTTAATGTGCTGTTGGATTCTGTTTGCTCGTATTTTGTTGAGGATTTTTGCCTCTATGTTCATCAGTGATATTGGCCTGTAGTTTTCTTTCTTTGTGACATCCTTGTCTGGTTTTGGTATCAGGGTGATGGTGGCCTCGTAGAATGAGTTTGGGAGTGTTCCTCCCTCTGCTATATTTTGGAAGAGTTTGAGAAGGATAGGTGTTAGTTCTTCTCTAAATGTTTGATAGAATTTGCCTGTGAAGCCATCTGGTCCTGGGCTTTTGTTTGTTGGAAGATTTTTAATCACACATTCAATTTCAGTGCTTGTGATTGGTCTGTTCATATTTTCTTTTTCTTCCTGATTCAGTCTTGGCAGGTTGTGAATTTCTAAGATTTTGTCCATTTCTTCCAGGTTGTCAATTCTATTGGCATAGAGTTGCTTGTAGTAATCTCTCATGATCTTTTGTATTTCTGCAGTGTCAGCTGTTACTTCTCCCTTTTCATTTCTAATTCTGTTGATTTGAGCCTTCTCCCTTTTTTTCTTGATGAGTCTGGCTAATGGTTTATCAATTTTGTTTATCTTCTCAAAGAACCAGCTTTTAGTTTTATTGATCTTTGCTATTGTTTCCTTCATTTCTTTTTCATTTATTTCTGATCTGATATTTATGATTTCTTTCCTTCTGCTAACTTTGGGGTATTTTTGTTCTTCTTTCTCTAATTGCTTTAGGTGCAAGGTTAGGTTGTTTATTCAGGATGTTTCCTGTTTCTTAAGGTATGATTTTATTGATATAAACTTCCCTTTAGAACTACTTTTGCTGCATCCCATAGGTTTTGGGCTGTTGTGTCTCCCTTGTCATTTGTTTCTAGGTATTTTTTTGATTTCCTCTTTGATTTCTTCAGTGATCACTTCATTAGTAAGTAGTGTTGTTTAGCCTCTCCATGTGTTTGTATTTTTTACAGCTCTTTTCCTATAATTGATATCTAGTCTCATGGCGTTGTGGTCGGAAAAGATACTTGATATAATTTCAATTTTCTTAAATTTACCAAGGCTTGATTTGTGACCCAAGATATGATCTATCCTGGAGAATGTTCCATGAGCACTTGAGAAAAATGTGTATTCTGTTGTTTTTGGATGGAGTGTCCTATAAATATCAATTAAGTCCATCCTGTTTAATGTATCATTTAAAGCTTGTGTTTCCTTATTTATTTTCATTTTGGATGATCTGTCCATTGGTGAAAGTGGGGTGTTAAAGTCCCCTACTATGAATGTGTTACTGTCGATTTCCCCTTTTATGGCTGTTAGTATTTGCCTTATGTATTGAGGTGCTCCTATGTTGGGTGCATAAATATTTACAATTGTTATATCTTCTTCTTGAATCAATCCCTTGATCATTATATGGTGTCCTTCTTTGTCTCTTCTAATAGTTTTTATTTTAAAGTCTATTTTGTCTGATATGAGAATTCCTACTCCAGCTTTCTTTTGGTTTCCGTTTGCATGGAATATCTTTTTCCATCCCCTTACTTTCAGTCTGTATGTGTCTCTAGGTCTGAAGTGGGTCTCTTGCAGACAGCATATATATGGGTCTTGTTTTTGTACCCATTCAGCCAATATGTGTCTTTTGGTGGGAGCATTTATTCCATTTACATTTAAGGTAACTATCGATATGTATGTTCCTATTCCCATTTTCTTAATTGTTTTGGGTTTGTTATTGTAGGTCTTTTCCTTCTCTTGTGTTTCTTGCCTAGAGAAGTTCCTTTAGCATTTGTTGTAAAGTTGGTTTGGTGGTGCTGAACTCTCTCAGCTTTTGCTTGTCTGTAAACGTTTTAATTTCTCCATCAAATCTGAATGAGATCCTTGCTGGGTAGAGTAATCTTGGTTGTAGGCTTTTCTCCTTCATCATTTTAAATATGTCCTTCCAGTCCCTTCTGGCTTGCAGAGTTTCTGCTGAAAGATCAGCTGTTAACCTTATGGGGATTCCATTGTGTTTTATTTGTTTTTTTTTTTCCCCTTGCTGCTTTTAATATGTTTTGTTTGTATTTAATTTTTGACAGTTTGATTAATATGTTTCTTGGCGTATTTCTCCTTGGATTTATCCTGTATGGGACTCTCTGTGCTTCCTGGACTTGATTAACTATTTCCTTTCCCATATTAGGGAAGTTTTCAACTAAAATCTCTTCAAATATTTTCTCAGTCCCTTTCTTTTTCTCTTCTTCTGGAACCCCTATAATTCGAATGTTGGTGTGTTTAATGTTATCCCAGAGGTCTCTGAGACTGTTCTCAGCTCTTTTCATTCTTTTTTCTTTATTCTGCTCTGCAGTAGTTATTTCCACTATTTTATCTCCAGGTCACTTATCCGTTCTTCTACCTCAGTTATTCTGCTATTGATCCCATCTAGAGTATTTTTAATTTCATTTATTGTGTTGTTCATCATTGCTTGTTTCATCTTTAGTTCTTCTAGGTCCTTGTTAACTGTTTCTTGCATTTTGTCCATTCTATTTCCAAGATTTTGGGTCATCTTTACTATCATTATTCTGAATTCTTTTGCAGGTAGACTGCCGATTTCCTCTTCATTTGTTAGGTCTTGTGGGTTTTTATCTTGCTCCTTCATCTGCTGTGTGTTTTTCTATCTTCTCATTTTGCTTATCTTACTGTGTTTGGGGTCTCCTTTTTGCAGGCTGCAGGTTCATAGTTCCCGTTGTCTTTGGTGTCTGTCCCCAGTGGCTAAAGTTGGTTCAGTGGGTTGTGTAGGCTTCCTGGTGGAGGGGAGTAGTGCCTGTGTTCTGGTGGATGAGGCTGGGTCTTTTCATTCTTGTGGGCAGGTCCACGTCTGGTGGTGTGTTTTGGGGTGTCTGTGGACTTATTATGATTTTAGGCAGCCTCTCTGTTAATGGGTGGGTTTGTGTTCCTGTCTTGCTAGTTGTTTGGCATAGGGTGTCCAGCACTGTAGCTTGCTGGTCGTTGAGTGAAGCTGGGTGCTGGTGTTGAGATGGAGATCTCTGGGAGATTTTCACCAGTTGATATTATGTGGAGTTGGGAGGTCTCTTGTCGGCCAGTGTCCTGAAGTTGGCTCTCCCACCTCAGAGGCACAGCACTGACTCCTGACTGCAGCAACAAGAGCCTTTCATCCACATGGCTCAGGATAAAAGGTAGAAAAAGTAGAAAGAAAGAAAGAAAGAAAGAAAGAAAGAAAGAAAGAAAGAAAGAAAGAAAGAAAGGAAGGAAGGAAGGAAGGAGGAAGGAAGGAAGGAAGGAAAGAAAGAAAGAAAGAAAGAAAGAAAGAAAGAAAGAAAGAAAGAAAGAAAGAAAGAAAGAAAGAAAGAAAGAAAGGAGGGAGGGAGGGAGGGAGGGAGGGAGGGAGGAAGGAAGGAGGGAAGGAAGGAGGGAAGGAAGGAGGGAAGGAAGGAAAGAAAGAAAGAAGATAAAATAAAATAAAGTAAGATAAAATAAAGTTCTTAAAATAAAAAATAATTATTAAGAAAAAAATTTTTTAAGAAAAAAAAAAAAAGGACAGATAGAACCCTAGGACAAATGGTGGAAGCAAAGCTATACAGACAAAATCTCACACAGAAGCATCCACATACACTCACAAAAAGAGGAAAAGGGGAAAAAATCATAAATCTTGCTCTCAAAGTCCACCTTCTCAATTTGGGATGATTCGTTGTCTATTCAAGTATTCCACAGATGCAGGGAACATCAAGTTGATTGTGGAGATTTAATCTGCTGCTTCCGAGGCTGCCGGGAGAGATTTCCCTTTCTCTTCTTTGTTCTCACAGCTCCCGGGGCTCAGCTTTGGATTTGGCCCCGCCTCTGCGTTTAGGTCGCAGGAGGGCATCTGTTCTTCGCTCAGACAGGACGGGGTTAAAGGAGCCGCTGATTCGGGGACTCTGACTCACTCAGGCCAGGGGGAGGGAGTGGCATGGAGTGCGGGGCGAGCCTGGGGCAGCAGAGGCCAGCATGACGTTGTACCAGCCTGAGGCGCGCCATGCGTTCTCCCGGGGAAGTTGTCCCTGGATCCCGGGACCCTGGCAGTGGCAGGCTGCACCGGCTCCCCGGAAGGGGGGTGTGGATAGTGACCTGTGCTTGCACACAGGCTTCTTGGTGGCGGCAGCAGCAGCCTTAGAATCCCATGCGCGTCTCTGGGGTCCACGCTGTTAGCCGTGGCTTGCGCCCATCTCTGGAGCTCCTTTCAGCAGCGCTCTTAATCCCCTCTCCTCACGCGCACCAGGAAACAAAGAGGGAAGAAAAAGTCTCTTGCCTCTTCAGCAGGTCCAGACTTTTCCCTGGACTCCCTCCTGGCTAGCCATGGTGCTCTAACCCCCTGCAGGCTGTGTTCACACCGCCAGCCCCAGTCCTTTCCTTGTGCTCCGACCGAAGTCATAGCCTCAGCTCCCAGCCCCGCCTGCCCTGGAGGGTGAGCAGACAAGCCTCTCGGACTGGTGAGTACTGGTCGGCACCGATCCTCTGTGCGGGAATCTCTCCGCTTTGCCCTCTGCACCCCTGTTGCTGCGCTGTCCTCTGTGGCTCTGAAGCTCCTCCCTCCGCCACTTGCAGTCTCCGCCCCCGAAGGGGCTTCTAGTGTGTGGAAACCTTTCCTCCTTCACAGCTCCCTCCCACTGGTGCAGGTCCCGTCCCTATCCTTTTGTCTCTGTTTATTCTTTTTTCTTTTGCCCTACCCAGGTACGTGGGGAGTTTCTTGCCTTTTGGGAAGTCTGAAGTCTTCTGCCAGCGTTCAGTAGGTGTTTTGAAAGAGTTGTTCCACGTGTAGATGTATTTCTGATGTATCTGTGGGGAGGAAGGTGATCTCCGCGTCTTACTCTTCCACCACCTTCCCCTCGTCTGGGGCTGCTCTGTTTACAAGAACCACAACTTCAGTACACCCGGCCTGCCATCCCCATGACTGTCGCGGCTTCAGGCGCCGGGGCCCCTCCAGAGCCTCAGTGAGGCCGCCCTCCCCTCGGGCTCTGGGGCAGTTCCATGATGGCGGAGACCCCAAGCCTGGAGTTCCAGCTCTGCAGAAACGTGGGCTCCGTTCTCCAGTACCTTCTTTATTGAGTACTGAAGCTTTACAGTAAATTTTGAAATGAGGAAGTGTGACTCCTCCAGCTTTGTTCTCTTTCAAGATTGTTTTGACTATTTGGGGCCCTGTGAGAGTCTATAAAAATTTTAGGATTGGTTTTTTTATTTCCATAAAAGAAACAATTATGGTATTGATAAGGATTGGGTTGAATCTGTGAATCTCTTTGGGCAGTACTTTCATCTAAAAAACGCTGTCTTACTATTCATGAACATGGGATGTCTTTCCATTTATGTATGTTCTTTAATTTCCTTCAACAACGTTTTGTAGTTTCCAACGTGCAAGTCTTCTGTCTCCTTGGTTAAATTTATTCCTAATTAACTGATTATTTTGTCTTTCTCTGTCTGGCTTATTTCACCTAGCATAATGTCCTCCATGTTCACCCATGTTGTTGCAAATGGCAGGATTTTATTCTTTTTAAAGCTGAATAATATTCCATTACTGTATATTTATAATCACCTTTTCTTGATCCATTCATCCATTGACAGACACATAGATTGTTTCCATACCTTGGCTAATGTGACAATGCTACAATGAACATGGGAGTGCAGAGATTACTTTGAGGCAATTGTTTCATTCTCTTTGGATATATACTCAGAATTGGGATTGCTGGATCATATGGTAGTTCTATCTTTAATTTCTAGAGGAAATGCCATGCTGTTTTCTATACTGGTTATATCAGTTTATACTTCAGTGACAGTGTGCAAGAGTTCCTTTCTCTGCATATCCTAGCCAACACTTGTCTGTTTTCTTTTTGACAAAAGCCATCTTAACAGGTGTGAGTTGATATCTCATTGTGGTTTTGATTTTCATTTCCCTGATGATCAGTGATACTGAGCACTTTTTCATGTTTCTGTTGGCCATTTGTATGTCTTCTTTTTTTCAATAAATTTATTTGTTTGTTTGTTTATTTATTTATTTATTTATCTATTTTTGTCTGTGTGGGGTTTTTGTTGCTGCACACGGGCTTTCTCTAGTTGTGATGAATGGGGGTTACTCTTCTTTGTGGTGCATGGGCTTCTCATTTGGATGGCTTCTCTTCTTGTGGAGCACAGGCCCTAGGCATGCAGGCTTCAGTAGTTGTGGCACACGGGCTCAGTAGTTGTGGTGCACGCACTTAGTTGTTCTGTGGCATGTGGGATCTTCCCAGACAAGGGGTCAAACCCATGTCCCCTGCATTGGCAGGCAGATTCTTAACCACTGCACCACCAGGGATGTCCCTGTATGTCTTCTTTGGAAAACTTTCTATTCAAGTCTTTTACCCATTTTTAATTGGGTTATTTGGAGTTCTTATTGTTGTTCTTGTTATTGAGTTATATGAATTCCTTGTACATTTTGGCTATTAACTCTTTATCAGATATGTGGTTTGAAAATATTTTCTCCCATTCCATAGATTGCCTTTTCATTTTGTTGATGGTTTCCCTTGCTGAACAGAAGCTCATTAGTTTGGTGTAGTCCTACTTGTTTATTTTTGCTTCTGTTGCATTGCTTATGGTGTCAGATCTAAAAATCATTGCCAAGACTAATGTTGAAGAGTTTATCCCTCCGTTTTCTTCTAGAAATTTTACAGTTTCAAGCCTCAGATTCAAGTCTTTAATACATTTCGAACTGATTTTTGTGAATTGTATAAGATAGGTTTCCAGTATCATTCTTCAGTAGGTGGCAGTCCAGTTTTCCTAACACCATTTATTGAAGAGACTATTCTCTCCCCATTGTACATTCTTGGCTCCCTTGGAGAAAATTAATTAATCGTATATTATTTTCTGTATCATGAAGCTCTGTTTTGGGGTTTACACTCTTAAGGCTGTATTGTCTTCTTGTTTTCTTTCAAAAATTTCTCCCCAATTTCTCTGTCCTCTTAAACTGAGTCCAATTACACACAGGTTAGACCATGCTAAATGCAAATTAATTTGCCAATGTGCCTTGGGAACTTTTTGCTGCAGTATATATAGATCCATCTCTTTTCCTTTAAATGATAGCTAGTGTTGAATAGTATTTTATTACCATAAGTGATATATAATCTTTTCCTTGTTGAAATATATTTCTAAGTTTTCCCTTTTCCAAAGAAAGCATTAAAATCAAATGTTGTAAATTGTCGTACCTATATGCTATTGATCTCACACAGATACTTAGTATTGATTACGTGAAAGATAAGTACACAAAATTTTGCTAGCAAAATCTGTTTGCATTTCAAAAATGCTGCACTACATTAAATTCCCAAAAAGTGTATATTAAAGTAACCATTTTACTATACTCCTGGCAGCACTTGACAATATCAATTTTTAGTTTTGTGATTCGGGTTAAAAACAGGATCTCATTACTGTTTCATTTTACATTTCCTGTCTACAAGTAAGCTTGAAATTTTACTTATATTAACCCTCTAAATTGTATGTTTGTATTCTTTGTCAATGTTTCAAGTATTTTTTTCTTTTAGATTTATAAGTGCCCCATATACATTGTAACTTTTAATTATTTTACTGTTCTAAACATTGCACATACTTTTCCTCAGACAAGATGGTCATTTATCTTTTAAACTTTGATTATTGTACCATTTTATATATGGAACTTTTTGCTTTACTTACTTTTGTAGTCAACCTAGGGAGGTAGTGAAGACTAGTGACTAAGAAAAAAATTCTAGATCAGACTACCTGCATTCAATTTCTAGTGTCATTGTCCAAGTTGGAGAAGTGTTAGTCTAAAATATCTGAGGAAACTGCTCCTATTGCCATGAGAGTAAATATTCATAAGCAAGACACAAAACCAAGATGCTATAAATAATAATAGTGAGAAGAACAGTGAAATCTTACTATATTTTAGATGCATTACATGTATTGATCTACTTAAGCCTCAGCAAAACCCTGAAGTATAGTATCATTTCCATTTCATAGATCACCCTTTATTCAAATTCTTCATAACTTTTTTAAAATTAATTTTTGTATGGTTTGATGTAAATTTTTGGTCCAAAAGATAGCCAAATTTCCCAGCAGCATTTATTATAGTTCTTCATTTCTCCCATTAATTTGAATACCCTTTTGTCATACTTGGATCCATTTTAATACTGTCTATAATGGTTCATTGAGTTTCTATTTATTCCTATACCAATGCCTTACTAATTAACTACCCTGGTTTTATAATATATTTTTAATCTGTTGGAACAAGTCCATCATTTTTGTTATTTCCCAATTTTTTAAACAATTGCCATGAATTTTTTCTCCAGATGAAGGTTGGAATTTTCTTGTCAGTTGCATTTAAAAGATTTCTGTTTGAATTTGAGATTGACTCAATTTATAGATTATCTTGAGCATTGAAGACTTTTCAATATTAAATCTTTTTTTCTAATAAAGCATGCCTCTAAATTATTTTATTTATCATATTCTTTAAAATCATGTATAGGTTGCTTTAGATACTTTTTGAACAATTTTAATTAAGTTTATCTACAGGCATTTTGTAGTTTGTATTGCTCTGATAAATCAGATCCTCTATACATAGATTTTCTACTTATTTCTGGAGAAACTGAAATTTTAATATTGAATTCTGTTGGGATTCCTCACTGATCTCTTGCATTCTAATAGATTTTCAGTGGTTCCTTTTACAGTTTTCATTCCTTTAGAGTATCCTACCATATGGTCCAAAATAGAGACAGTGTGTTATTTTCATTCCAATTTTCGTATTGTAATTTTTATTTTTTCTTACCATACTGCCTTATCTAGGGCATCCACTTCAATTTTGACTAGTAATGGTGACAATAATATCCTTATGTTTCTCTTTTTTATTTAAAAATATTTTTAATTTTAACTTTACATATGACTTTGATGATGACTTTATGGCGATTTTACTCAAATTAAAGATGTTTCCTTCTGTTTTTACTGTTAAGAGTGCTCATCTTGGAGGGGAATTAAACTAAATCACTGGTCTTTTTGTATATATTAATATTATTATTTTATCTTTTAACTTGTCATGTCATGTAAAAAAATTGCTAACTTGAATTACTTTTGTGTTTCTAGCAAAGGTTACACATTCTTAATAAAATCATGCTTAATTTTTGCAGCTATTTATCACATTACTTATATTAGTTGTCACTCTTGATTAGACAGAATAATAACCATATCTCAGAAAATAAATAGAAAATAATAGGGAAAATTAATTTTTATTTATCTTTTTCTTCTGATTTACTCTGTTATTTTGTTTTCTGCCTCAGTCTATTTTTGCATAAATAGCAACCTAGGTAAATGTGCTGAAATATGTAACATAGATTTTTTAAGAGCTGTATTCAGATATCATTAGACAATATTTCGGGTCCTCCAGTGTTGCAAATTTTCAGTAAGAGAGATAATTTTTTTCCTTTAAAGGTAAGGTTACAAAGTGTTTCTGATCCTATTTAGGAGTGAAAGAGTCCTTACTAAGATTTTTTTTTTGTTTCCTCCTTTTCTTATTTCTCCCTCCCTTACTTCCCCCTTACTTCATTCTTTCCTCCCTTCCTTCCTTCCTTCCTTCCTTCCTCCTTTCTTCTTTCCCCTTCTCTGTCCCTGTCTCTCCATTATTTATTTTCCCAAGGTAATGATGAATTTACTTTGAATGGATAGCACTCTATCCTCTAGTTCTTATTGTTACTAGTGGAATGTATTTTCTTGACAAAAGGCCAAGAAAAAGAGGCATGAACATGCAGTCTGTGATGATGGGGTAGAATTCATCCAACTGGCCCATTGGAACCAGTGGAACAGGAGCAGTTTATAAACATCTGAGCTAAGCATCCACAGAGAAGAAATATTGTTCTGAATGAGATAATTTTACTAAACAAATTGTAACATACTAGGTTGTATGTATTAAGCACTATGCTAAGCAGTAGGGAAACCAAGGAGAAAAAGGCTCAAGTCAGATAAATCACAGCAAGATCCTTTCTGACCCACCTCCTAGAGAAATGGAAATAAAAACAAATGGGACCTAACGAAACTTAAAAGCTTTTGCACAGCAAAGGAAACTATAAACAAGATGAAAAAACAACCCTCAGAATGAGAGAAAATATTTGCAAATGAAGCAACTGACAAAGGATTAATCCCCAAAATATTCAAGCAGTTCATGCAGCTCAATATCATAAAAACAAACAACCCAATACAAAAATGGGCAGAAGACCTAAATAGACATTTCTCCAAAGAAGATATACAGACTGCCAACAAACACATGAAAGGATGTTCAGCATCACTAATCATTAGAGAAAGGTAAATCAAAACTACAGTGAGGTATCACCTCAAACCAGTCAGAATGGCCATCAAAAAATCTACAAACAATAAATGCTGGAGACGGTGTGGAGAAAAGGGAGCCCTCACACTGTTGGTGGGAATGTAAATTGATACAGCCACTATGGAGAACAGTATGGAGTTTCCTTAAAAAGCTAAAAATAAAAATACCATATAACCCAGCAATCCCACTACTGGGCATATACCCTGAAAAAAACATAATTCAAAAAGAGTCATGTACCACAATGTTCATTGCAGCCCTATTTACAATAGCCCGGAGATGGAAGCAACCTAAGTGTCTATCAACAGATGAATGGATAAAGAAGATGTGGCACATATACACAATGGAATTACTCAGCCATGAAAAGAAATGAAATTGAGTTATTTGTAGTGAGGTGAATGGACATAGAGTCTGTCATACAGAGTGAAGTAAGTGAGAAAGAGAAAAACAAATACCGTATGCTAACACATATATATGGAATCTAAATTTAAAAAAAAAAATGGTTCTGAGGAACCTAGGGGCAGGACAGGATAAAAGACGCAGATGTAGAAAATGGACTTGAGGACACGGGGAGTGGGAAGGGTAAACTGGGATGAAGTGAGGTTGGCATGGTCATATATACACTACCAAATGTAAAATAGATAGCTAGTGGGAAGCAGCCACATAGCACAGGGAGATCAGCTCGGTGCTTTGTGACCACCTAGAGGGGTGGGATAGGTAGGGTGGGAGGGAGACGCAAGAGGGAGGGGATATGGGAATATATGTATATATATAGCTGCTTCACTTTGTTATACAACAGCAACTAACATAACAATATAAATCAATTATACTCCAATAAAGATGTTAAAAAAAAAAGACTCAATTCAGGTACTCAAAGATCTATCAACTCTTTAGGGAGGCTGTACATGTAGTCAGAGATTAATTACAGGGTAGAAAGTATTAGATGTATGTAGAAAATGACTTTGGTGGAAAACTAAAGGTGACACTACCTGTGGAAGTTAAGAAAGTTTCCACAGTTTTGTGGACATTTAAGTCAGATACAATTATGTTTGCTAGGTTTATTTGAAACCAATGATATGTATTTTAAATTTTATTTTTATGAAAGTTATTAAACATTGTTAATTTGCTGAGTTATTTCAGTTAGGACATTGGTGCTTATATACACAGATGATCATCTCTTTATTATTTATCATTGTGATCACTCACCCATTAATGTAGGTCATTCACTCCATCAATATATACTGGCCACCTATTTCATGCCATTACTGGGCTCAATGAGAAGCAAATCAGACTGAGTCCCTGATCTCATGGAATTTACACTCTAGTGGGACAGACAAACATTAATCAAAATCTCTCAAATAAATGTTCAATTAAAGGAGAGAAGGACAGACTCATTTGCAACCTAAACATTTGGTGATTGATTACATAGTACTGGGAACAAGCACAGGGACAGTAGGGGCACAGACAAAGGAGGATGCTGACAAAGTGATACTTGAAGAGAAATCTAAAGAATATTTAGGTCAAAGGAACGTGGAAAAGAGCTCTCGTGGGTGTAGGCCCAGTGGGGGGAAGCAGGGTACTTCTGAGGGTGAAAGAAGGTGGAAGCTTAAGGGAGGATGGTTTACAGTAACGACTGGAGAACTTATGTGACCCATGCTCTCTGGGCCTTGCAGCCCACTTTAAGGATTTCTCTTTGAGAATAATGGGAAAGCTCTGAAGGGCATTTAAATGTGGGAGAAAATGACTGATTTCCAGGTGGGCATTGCAGCCAATGGCTTCAATGTTCTCAGCCCCTCCAACACCTCTAACGCCAGTTCCCTGGTTAAAGTCCTCTTGCAAACCGTCTGGAATGGACGTTGACCCTGATGACACAGCGGGTAACAGTTCTTCAGTGCTTTCTATCTCGCTGGCATTTTCCTAATATTAATAACAATTTTTAAATATTTATTTATCTATTTATTTATTTTGGTTGTTCAGGGTCTTAGCCGCGGCATGCGGACTCTTAGTTGCGGTGTGCAGACTCTTAGTTGTGGCACATGGACTCTTAGTTGCAGCGTGCAGACTCTTGGTTGTGGCATACGGACTCTTAGCTGTGGCATGCGGACTCTTAGTTGCAGTGTGCAGGATCTAGTTCCTTGACCAGGAATTGAACCCAGGCCCCCTGCATTAGGAGTACAGAGTCTTACCCACTGGACCACCAGGGAAGTCCCTACATATCTTATTTCATCTTCCCCCAAAAGCTTTATGGGTTTGTATCAATTAACATCCTTGTATCACACATGAAACCACAGCACCAAAAAGTTAAGTAACTTGTCTAAAGTCTCACACCCATAAGTTCTGTACATTAATTTGGATTTCTAGCATCATGATTATTTTTACCTTGATGTTGTTTTGATCTTTTTCTAATATTTCATTATTTCTGCTTTATTTCATCTCAAATTCTATCAGAAGTCAATGGAGTTAAAATACATAACACCTAAATATTTCAAATTAAATGAAGCTTGTATTTAAACATCCAACATCTATATATGCTTTTCAGGGTTTCTGTAGTTTCCTCTACTTTCTAATATTATAGAGATGCACTGGTGTTGTGATGAATACACTGTTACTTGCATCTCTATTTAAATGAGTTATCTGAATACTTTAGATTGGTTTAAGTTTAAAATAAAGCACCTTTGGTAAAACATGTTTTGCTCAGAACTATCTTTACGAATTTGTGGATCTCAAAATGGAGAGATCAAAACATGGGTTTATCACTTTTAAAGTTTGATATATTTAGAATGTCATTACTTAAGATAGGTTTGCTGTCAGAGTCAGTGTTTCCATAAAAGGGGCATTCTATTTTAAATGTTGTGCATGCAATGCACATTCCACTGAATATATATATATATATATATATATATATAACATGGGATATATGTGTAACAGTCACACACTTGTAAATGTTATTTAAAAGAACAGAACTTTGAGCTATATTATTTAAATAAAATTTATTTCCATTAACTGTATATAGGGAGAAGAATTTTCAAAACACCAAACAATATGGTATTCAAAATACAGAACTACTAGCTAAATGCCGATTAATTTTTTAACAAGAATTCCTATGCAGTAGGCAGATCGTTCCCACATCCCATTGTGATTGACAAGCCTGACATATGGAATAGTTCACAAATTCCCAGGTGACTGACAGATGGAGGATAGAAAGGCGGATAAAGTTGCCTAGAGAGCTGAGGATGATTTCATATTCAGCGGTTTTGATCAAAAGGATTCCAGATCTCACACTAAATTTAGCACCGCTGGCAATTAGTGCATGATTTATTCAGTCCTTTCATTTGCTGGTTGACAAATGGAAAACAAGCACAAAATTAAAAATAAGTTTATTTCCATCATTTCGGATATTTAAAATGTGTGTGTCTTTGTTTGCACATAAATTAACATGAGATGAATTTATAGTGAGATTAAATCTGAACTGGAGAGGCAAGCAATAAGTAAGAGCTTTTTTATGTATCATACGGACAGAACAGGTGTTTGAATTAAGACATACTAATATGTTTAGCAGCACGGCTCCACCTTTAGCATTAGGGAGTTGATGCTTTCCTAAATTTAGAATAATCTTTCCACAATTTAGAGTTCTTTCATAAGCTTCCAGCATAGGTGACCATCTGTATGACAATATTAATGCTCTTCAGCCTAGTAATAATAAAAACCTGAAAACAACTCCCGACGACCTGGTTTTTCTGCATTACAGCGAGTGATGGCAGGGCTATAGGTTTTTCCATATCCATGGTGAAAGGCAGAAGACACCCAGATCTGTCCCCAATCTTGCATTTATAAATGCACGTTAGGAGATCACAACCTTTTTTGCACTATCATTCCAGCTAGACAGTGTGAAGTTCTGTCTCCTGTTTCTCCTTCTATTTCATGAACTACAGTGAGATGAACAAGAGGTGCTGATGTAAACCTTCTGTTGTGTTGCCGAGAATCGGAACACGACAATGTCACATCCACAGTTGGAAGAGAGCGTAACTGCAGGCAGCCCCTCCTAGGGATTCAGAGAAGCAGGGACACTTGTGAGCACGTTGACGCCAGGTGTAGAAAAAGAATCAAGCAAAATCCTCATTCTTTCAGTGACAGAAAACAAACATCGTGTCTGAAAGGCCTTGTGATGTCAGAGGAGGTACGTCTATCTACCTCCTCAGAAATCCTCTTGGTACTGTCTAGTATAGCTGCTTAGGAATATGAATGAATTGCTCGAAATACGGTGGAAGCTAGAAGGATGTCTCAGAACGGAAAGTAACTTATCACTCTCAGATGCAGCAGAAGTGGCCCTTAGAGGTGGCCTGACATCAAATGCCAACCAGGGTAACCATTTATGAGGAGGCTGGGCCAGCACTGCAGCACCTGAGACTTGGGAATTGCGGGGGCAGATGTTTGGGACACTTATAGGTCTTCTTATTTGATTTGTATTCCAGGTCTGACATTCAACTTTATTTGTATTCATTATTCACAGTGGGAACTAGAATGGTTTTTAAAATAGCATAAAATCCACTTAAATTATAATGGGAAGAATCGTGTGCAATGTGATGCTTTAATTACTGTTAAGCTAACCTTGGGATATGGGAAATGTCAATTTCCATTGGCCACATGAAGGCTGAGCCCGGATTTTAGCCCCCAGATACGTGCAGTCAGTGGGCTGCAGCTCATGGGCACAGCCCTGCCTGAGGAGTCCCATGGTGCTTCAAACCTGCCTTTGCCACCTCCCCTCATACCCTGGGGCACCATCACCTTTTTCATTACTATTCCTTCCTCCGCTGAAATACCCTCCCGGGTCCTTATCAGCAGCCCCAAATACATTTCCCAGGCAAATAGCTTCCGGTCTGTCGTGTTGCTGTTTTTCTCTTTCTTCGACCCTCCCTGGGTGGCAAGTCCTGGGTTTTCCACCCCGCAAGAGAGTGAAAAGAGAGTCTGAAACCAGCTGGTACCAATGTTAAGACTCCTTGTTCACAATTATTCCATTCCTCCTTGAAACCAGGAGTCCGATACCATGCTATCTCTCCCGTGTCTTTGCCACCTATAAATTACTTTAGGCATAAACAAGCATTATCCGTTTTGGAAGTCCAGACACTTGGGTCCTAAAGAACCTTCCATAGTAAGAAGCAGGCAGTCTGATTGTCCTACAGAATGTTCTGCTACCCCTCTTCCAAGGGCTATGGAGGTGGTTAGCTATATGGAAGGAATACAATGGGACCCTAAATTCTTCCCAACTAAAAGAAGGAGATTTTCAGTTTTAATTTATACCAACTGTGTGCAAACTTAAGCCATATATTAACTGGCAAAAACAGAGACTGTGTTTTTTCTTTTAGGTCATATTCTTGTTAGAGAGTATAGAAATTCAGCATCTGTGTTGGAGTCTGGAAGCAAGTTATGACATACATATATTCATATAGACACTTTTATTTTGATTTATTTTCCCAAAATATACTTTCTGGAAATAACAGTGTGTAATAATTTGAGGGGTAACTACACTCTGAAATGGGGTTTACCCTTCCTTCAGCCCAGTATATATTTTTCCTAATTAATCTATTGAGCTAAATTAAATTGTGACTGAGTTTAAACCATTAAAATCATGATTTTACAAGATTCAATTCAGTATAATTGCAGTATAAGATGGGAGCAAGGTGATTACATTCCCATTTCACTTTAGGGGAGAAAAAGAGACAATTCTAATACCTTATGTGTCGTGGATAGAGCAATTAAAAAAATCTATTTTAAATGGCTCACAAGACCTTTTTTTTCACTTTTTCAAACATCCTCAACATGCTAAAAACCAGTACCAAACGTAAATGTTGCTTTCATATCACCTGTATGGATTGTGATCATGTAATACCATAGAGAAAATAAGGGGAAAATGTAACACTTACTAAATGGTTTATATACCCCAGAAACTCATTTTGAGGTTTTAACGAAACATTAATTCTTCTTCTGAATTTCCTTTAGTTCTGCGAAAGAAATTTTCTTTGAAAAAACCTGAACCATGTGATTAAAACTTGGCATTGATCTAACTCTGTGTCATCCAATATAATTGCCACTTGTCACTTGTGGTTGTTTACATTTAGATTTTAACTAAAATTAAACTATAAATTAAAAATTTAGCTCCTCCAATTACACAAGACATATTTCAAGTGCTCAATAGCCACATGTGGCTAATGGTTACTGTATTAGAGCAATTATTGAAAGTGTTCATGAGCTCAGAGAGTTCTGTTGTTGGATGATGCTGGTCTAAAATCATTCTTTCAAAGGATGTGTTGGCTTAATGGTCATAGCTCCATTAAACCTTTGGCAAGCTGGTGATCTGAGTTTATGTTCAATCCTTTATCACTTTTAGAGACTAGTGTCTAACTTGAAATGTTTCTAAAACTGTTTATAAAAGATTAAGTGATAATATGTTCTTTCAAACATGTCAATAAACAAAGAACACCCTAAAAGAGTCTTCTTACTTTATTGTTTATATTGGTAAACTGGGCACTTTCTCTCATACCATGCTTTCTCCAACTTTATTGAGACTTGTATATTTTTTTCTATTTTAAAAAATGTATTATGAATAATCTGTTCAGTTTATAAGAAAAGGGAAAAAATCTTCTAAAATAGAAAAACAATCTCTCCAATTTTTATTTGTGTCAAAAAACATTAATTCATTTTTTCAAAGATAAAAATTGTTCATAAGATATGCATTTAGAAGACAGTTTACTAGTTTCAGAAAATAAAGGGTGTTTGTATATTAGTTTCCTACAGTAAATCCCTCGAAGAGTGTAATACATTGAAAATACCAAATATCACTAATGAAAAATAAAATAGATGTAAGATGACTTACACAATGAATTCTTGACAGTAATTGTATTTCTTACTACATATGATAAAAGTGTTCCCATTTGGGGAAGTTCATTCATGATGTTTTTATCCCCTTATAATTCTTGATACCAACTCATTAAAACTAGAATATAATTTCCAATTCAGCTATCATTTAGTTCTTCAACTTTTTTCTTATATTCTTATGAGAATTGATATACTATTCTCTTCTCCTTTCTAATCTTTTATCTTCTGTTTGGTTCATATCTTTCTGCTCTTATAACACAGAAAGATCTCTTTCACTAAAATTTCAAACTAAGAATCAGACCTAATATTGATTGAGTGTATGCACAAGAGTTTATGGGATGTGCTCCCTGCCCCTGATGATCTTAAATAATTATTTTCTTTGAATAATCTCTAAATAACATATTTAGTAGTATCAAAGCCATCTTTTCTGGGAGGAAAAAACAAGATTCCCACAGTAGTATGGAAACAAGAGTTGTTCAAAACCAAAAATTAAAATGACATGTCATCAAAATCAGTGATAATTCAAAGAGTGAAAACCTTGGAGAATTTTAAGAGTCTATGCCTTCTAATAAATACTTTGCATATGTCTCTCTGTAAATATAACTAATATTCTGGTGCAAAACATATTGCTTGCCAAATGAGTTACCATCAAGCTCTCACTTTGGTGTCCATGGAGGTAAAGTGAGGATACGGAACTCCCCACTCTGCCAACAGAAATGAGAAGCCGCCCATCACAAATCAGTGAAGATTAACTGTAGAATGTGGACCTCCAACCCCACCTGTCAGTGCAAAGTTGGTGGACTTCCCCAGCCTCCACCACCCCATGGAGCAATGTCGTAGCAGGATTGCGGAAACACAAGATTTAAATAAGATTCTCAATCTTGTAACATAATACCAAAAACGTCTACTTTTTCATAAAATATCAGTCATCATTCTAAAAACCAGGAAGATCTCAACTTTAGCAAGAAAAGACAGTAAGCAAATGCCAACATCAAGATGACACAGAATTATCTTTCAAGGATGTAAGGAAGTCAATATAGTAAACAAATAAACAATCACAAACATACTTGAAACAAATTAAAAAAATAGATACCTCAGAAATGAAGTAGAAAATCTAAGCAAATATATAAAAGATATAAAGAAGAACCAAATGAAGATGTTCAAAAGAAAAACAAAACAAAACAAAAACCCTCAAGGCACAGACTCAAGAGCAGAATGGAGAGGACAGAGGACTCAGGAACCTGTGAGATTATCACAAAGGATCTAACATTCATGTCATTGGAGTACAAAAACGAGGAGGAGAGAAGGCAGGGCTAAATAAGTTTTGAAAAATGACTGAAAATCTCCCAAATTTGGCAAAAGACATAAACCTACAGATTCAAAAAGCTGAGCAAACCCCAAAGAAGTTAAACCCAAAGAAATTCATGCCCAACACATCATATTTAAACTTTTTGAAGTTAAATGGGAGAGAGTAAATAATTATGATGATAAATAATGCTATTAAGTTTATTCCAGTGGGAAAATAGCAATCTTAAATGTGTACAAATAAAGCAAAAAGTTGCAAAATATTTGAAGCAAAAACTGTTAGAACAGAAAGGAGAATGACTAACAATTATAGTTGGAGATTTCAACAAGCCTCTATCAACAATTGTTAGATCAACAAGTCAGATAATCAGCAAAGATATAGAAGAACACAAAATCACCATTCATCACAGGATATAGTTGATACAAAGTACCTCAACAAATTTAAAATGATTGAAATCATACGAAGAGTGGTCTTTGGCTATAATGGGGTCACACTAGAAATCAATAACAGAAAGATAACAGGTAAATCACCAAACACTTGGAAAGTAAATGACATACCACCAAATATCCATGGGTCAAAGAAAAAGTCTTATAGAAAAATTTAAAGTACATTTAACAGAAAGAAAATAAAAATACAGCATATTAAAATTTGTGGGATATTATTAAAGCAGTGCTAAGAAAGAAATTTATAGCACTGACTTCTGACATTAGTAAAGAGGAAAAGTCTTACATCAGAATCTAATTACCGGGACTTCCCTGGTGGCGCAGTGGTTGAGAATCTGCCTGTGAATGCAGGGGACGCGGGTTTGAGCCCTGGTCTGGGAGGATCCCACATGCCACGGAGCAACTGGGTCCGTGAGCCACAACTACTGAGCCTGCGCGTCTGGAGCCTGTGCTCCACAACAAGAGAGGCTGAGACAGTGAGAGGCCCACGCACCGTGATGAAGAGTGGTCCCCACTCGCTGCAACTAGAGAAAGCCCTCGTACAGAAACGAAGACCCAACACAGCCAAAAATAAATTAATTAATTTAAAAAAATCTAATTACCTACCTCAAGAAACTAAAAGAATAAGCAAAATAAATATAAAGCTAACAGAAGAAAGGAAATAGTAAACATAATATAGCAGAAATCAATGAAATTGAAAACAGGAAAATACAGAAAAGCTACTGAAACAAAAAGCTCATGTTTTAAAACAAATCAATAAAATTGACAAAACTCTAGCTAGACTGACAAAGAAAAAAATAAAGAAGACACATATCAATAATAATAGGAATGAAACAGAGGCTATCACTACAGACCCTGCAGAAATCCAAAGGATGATATGGAATACCACCAAAAATTCTACACACATAAATTTGACAACTTAGGAGAAATGGATCAATTTTTCCAAAAACATAAATGACACAAACTCACCCAATATAAAATACATAATTTGAATAGCCCTATAACTATTTGTGAAGTGTAATTCATAATTTTAAAAATCTCCAGATTCAGATGGTTTCAATGGAGAATTCTATCAAACAAGGAGAACCAGCATCAATTTTACACAATCTCTTCCCAGAAACACTTCCCAACTCATTATGTGAAGCTAGTATTTCTCTGATATCAAAATTAAATACCAAAAATAAAAACTACAGACTTCTCATAAATATAGAGACAGAAATTGCTAAAATGTTAGCATATAGAATTCAGCAATATATATATATTATATATACATATAAATATATACACCATGATCAAATGAGATTTGTTCCATGGATGTGAGGCTGGGTAAAACCTTCAAAAATCAATCAATGTAATTCACCATAATAACAGACTAAAGAAGGAAAATCAAATGATGAAAAATCATTTAATGTGGACAGTGCATTTGACAACACTCAATACTTGTTATAATAAAAACCCTCAGAAAACTAGGAATAGATGGAAATTTATCCACTTGGGAAAAATATCTACAAAATACTATAGCTAATGCTGAAAGAGTGAATGCTTTCCCCTTAAGACCAGGAACAAGGTAAGGATGTGAACTCTCACCATTTTATTCAACAAAGTGCTGCAAGTTCTAGACAACACAATAATGCAAGAGAAAAATAGCCTATAGAACACAAAGAAACAAATAAAACTGTTCCTATTTGAAAATGACATGATTATTTCCATAGAAAATTTTTACAATCATAAAAAAAAAAGAAATACGTGGTGTAAATGTAACATATAGGAGTTGAGTGCTGAAAAGTACACAACACTGAGGAAAGAAATAAAAAAGGAGAAAATAAATGGAGACACATAATATGTTCATGGATTGGAAGACCCAACATAGTAAAGTTGTCAATTTCCCTCTCCCCCAGACCTCCCAAAAAGGGCTTAATGCAATTCTCATCAGAATCCTAGCAAGATTTTTTGTAGATATAGTAAAGATTATTCTAAACTTTCATGGAACTGCAGAGGAATTAGAATAAAGCAATTCTGAAAAATAAAGATAAAATAGGAGAAAGCATTCTACTTGTCATAAAGACATTATATGGCTGTAGTAATCAAGACTGTGTCATAATGGCAGTCTACACATAGATGAATGACACAATAGAAAATCTAAAATTAGCCCAAAACAGTATGGCCAACCTTTTTGGACAAAGATGCAAATGTAGTTTAATGGAGAAAGAATAGTCCTTTCAACAAATAGTGCTAGAGCAATTGTATATTCATAAGCCAAAAAATCTTTTTTGACTGAACCTCATACCTCATACAAAACTAACTCACAATAGGTCATAGATTTAAATGTAAAATATAAAAATCAGATAAAATCTATAAAACATTTATTAAAAAACAGGAGAAATTTTTAGGTCTTTTGTTTCCATGAAGAATTCTTAGGCAAGATACCAGAAGCAAAATCAAAAAAGAATTATTGATAAGCTGTGCTTCATCAAAATTAATAACTGCTGCTTTGTGAAAGACCCTGTTAAGAAAAATAAAGGAAAAGCTACAATCTGTGAAATAATATTTGCAAACCTCATATCTGATGAAGAGCTCATATCAGGAATATGTAAAAAAAATAACTCTCAAAACTCAATGATAAATAAACCATCCAATAAGAAAATGAGCAAAAGACATGAAGAGACACTGCCAAGAAGATATAGGGATGACAAATAAGCACATGAAAGATATTAAAATCACTTGCTATCAGGGAAATGCAAATTAAGACCACAAGGAGATATCATTACAAACCTACCAAAATGGCTGAAATAAATAGAGTGTCAACCAAATGCTGAACAGGAGGCTGAAAATCGGGATCTCTCATGTACTGCTGATGGGAATTGCAGGTGATCACTCAGGACAATAGTTTGTCAACTGCTTAAAACAACAAACATACACTTACCATACAACTCAGCATTGCACTTCTGGACATCTTTCCCAGAGAAATGAAAACTTATCTACACAAAATTCTGTATATGATTGCTTATAGCAGCTTTGTTTGTAATAGCCCCAAACTGGTCAAAACAAAAATATCCCTCAATAGGTGAATAAACAAACTGATACATCCACACTACAGTATACCACTCAACAATAAAAAGGAATGAACTACTGATACACCCAACAGCTCAGATGAACTTTACGGCATTATGCTTAATTAAAAAAAAAAATCCAATCCCTAAATGTCACATATTATATAATTCCATTTCTATAACATTCTCAAAATGGCAGAACTACAGAGCTGAAAAACAAATTAGAGTTTGTCTTTGGTTTGGGATGGTGGGGAGATAGAAAGGGGGTGTAACTATAAAGGGGTGACCCCGAAAAGATCTTGGTGGTGATGGAACAGTTCTGTATCTTGATTGTGGTGCTAGTTACCTGAATGTACAGCAATATCAGATCACCTGGGAACTCATTAGGATACAAATTCTCAGCTGTATTTCAGATTTGCTGAATCAGAAACCCTCAGAGTGGGACCTAGTAGTTTGTGGTTTAATAAGCCCTCCAGGTAATTCTAATGAACGTTAAAGTTTGAGAACCACGTGTCTGGGGCAAGTGAGTCCCAATCCTGAGAGTGAGATCATGAATACAGCCTAAGGAAAGCCATATTCTGGTTGCATGTTTGTATTCATGCTATATGTCATGTGAAAAGGTCCTGTGTCACACATGGTGCCCAAAAGATTCCTTCATATGCGTATGTACTCAAAATTATGAAACATTAATGTTGAGCATTTCAAGGTTCAGAAAGGTAGTCCCTAAAAATTCTAGTTTTATACTGTTCATTCACTTTGTACTCCAAGATTTATTTAAAACTCTAAACAGTTAAATCTGAAGATCACATCTAGATGCAAAAGTTGCCTTTAAATAATAAAAACCTCAGAATTATAATGTTTTGCTGTTCATCTCACTGGATTTTTGTTAGATCATACAAGATAATTAATTTGAAGGATCTATGAAATACCTGAAGAATCATGAATACTTTCTATCACAATTTGTTGTAGTTATTAAATATTTTCAATATGATACTTACCACTTATTAGCCAACTTCCAAATGGCAGCTGGCCTCATATACGATCTCTGAGCTTCACAGGAACTTGGCAGTACAGATAATTATCTCCAGATATGGGCACGTGGATTCAGAGAGGTGAGATAAGTTGCTTGTGGGTCCACTGTAGAGGGACTGAACACCGATTTGAACCAGGCTTAGAGTACTCCTAACATGATACTCTTCCTTCACACTAACTCGAGTCACTTCCTACCATATCAGTGATCCTGGTTTGGATCCAAACCTGAATAATAAAAAAAATGCTGCATTTCAAGAGGGTACATTCTTTGCAGAAGTGTGATAGGAGGAGGGAGCAATCCAGTGGGATAAAGTGATGGAATGCTACAACGACCAGAAAGGGGAAGTGGAAAATATTCCATGACAAACTAATGTATACCCAAGGGTTAGGAATGTCACATACCAATAAATACACTCTGAGTGGATAAAGGTCAACATGGATAAATGAGGAGGTGCAGAAAGTAATCAGGGTAAGAGAGAAGAGTATGTGAAATAGGAAGCAACTGGGAAGATTATAGAATGAATTCAAGCGTAAAATATACATCAGAAAAGCAAAGGTGTAAAATGAAAGGAAGATTACAGAAAAGTTTAGATATATATCAGAACATTTCTCAAAGTACTAAGGGACAAGGGGTCAGCATTGGAGACAGTAGAATGATCAAAGAGATGGACAGGTAATTTATTGACACAAAGGTGGAATCTTAAGAATTAAAGGCATTCTTCCATTCAGTTCTCACAAAAAGGATAAGGGAGTAGGTGGGGCATGAGGGAGATTCAGGCAGTCCTTGATGAAGTAAGATGTGTTTGAAAGAGTGATCAAGGAATTGGGAAATGTGAAAGTGAAGACATTTCTCAATTTGTTTTTTTTTACTTAAAGGACATCAGTAAATACTAAATCTTAGGTATCAAAGAAAACCTCGCAGGAGAGATCTATGTCTAAAAAGAAAACTAAAATCTCTATACCTTATCCTTTAAAGTATGCCTTAAGTTTATATTCCATTTATGCCTTTTATATTTGAGTTTAGAGGCCCCGTTTTGAGGAAAAAATCTCTCTCTGTAGGTATATACACATACATACGCACACACACCTCTCTCTATTATATACACATACACTTCTCTGTAAAAATATACATTTGTGTGTGTATATACATGCATACATTTTCATCTGCTGTATCTCTGTATATATTTGCTCAATACATATATGTATAACAATACATATGTATATATACATGCATACATTTACATCTGCTGTATCTCTGTATATATTTGCTCAATACATATACATATACGTATACCTATACATATGTATGTACACACACATACACACATGCACACAGAAAGAGAATTACTATTTGGAAATAAAAGCTTACCTGAGTTCAACTAAGAAAGCCCTTCCTCTTGACCTCAACATACTTTGAAATTTGAGTAATTTAAATAAGTAAACTTTAATAATGTCTTCTTTTCTCACTGAAAGGCTCTGGATGGCTTATTTTGGCAACACATTTTATCTCAAAAATAACTGATTGTAAGATGGTCCGGGCAGGTGTTTGAGACACTGATGAATGTAGCCTTATTATTTCTTTTTAAATCTCAATATTTATAGAAAAATAGAAGGAAAACGGCTAGCGTCTTCTGGCTCCATTTAATCTTCAAGATTGCTTTCATCACTGCTGGGCCACCAGAAGATGGGACTGATTCCTACAAACAACAGTTGCATGTTACCACAAGCTTCACACTATCTTGTATTAGACTGTCAAGACTTCTCAGTCTCGCTTACATCTGGAACATTGCTAGGACCAGCTCCACACAAATATAGCTTGAGTAAGCATCATACCCAAATCGTGCTGCCCCTGCCCTGCCTCCAGAGGACATCAGACAGGAATCCCCTGGGTGCTGAGGCCTGCAGACTACAGAAGTCGGGGAGGCGGATTCTCCCATGGCACTTCCTGACACATAGAAAACAAGAGCCAATGGATCTATCCATCCACCCTCAAGCCTACAAATCAGTTCCAAGTCACATTCTATAAAACTTTCTAGAAGGTCAAACAATGAGTCACCTGGCGGGGGGAGGTGGTGATGGGATGAATTGGGAGATTGAGATTGACATGTATACCCTAATATGTATAAAATAGATAACTAATAAGAACCTGCCATATAAAAAAATAAATTAAATAAAATTCAAATATTCAAAACATAAATAAATAAAGTAAAAAAAAAAATGAGTCACCCTGTGTGGTGGCCAGCAACATCACATTTTTGAATAAACTTCCCTTTCACAACACCAGCAGTTTTCATGCAGGAGAACACAAATTAGATACATCATGGTTAGAATTTACATGATGCATAATAATCATAATAATAACAAAGAGTAGACAGGAGATAATAGCTAGATGGATAGATAATAGATGGATAGATAGATAGACAGATAGATAGATATAGAGTTCTTTTTCCTTTTTTACAGTGTAAATAGTGAATTTGAGCCTCTCCACTTCTCTTTAAGGCCCCACCTTGACTTTGACAGATACTCTTGACTATGGAACAGAGCAGAGTGATAGGTGAGGGCTCTTCAGATGTGCTGCTATTCAAAAAGGGTTACCATTAAATTCACAATCTCAGTGACCTCTCAGTATTTTGGTCCATTCCTGTCAACCTTTCACTTTTGTTCCAGGACGATAAATATTTAGTTATTATCCAGGAAAACTCAGAAGTCATAAATCTTCAGAATGGTAATAGAAGCAGTTAAAAAAAACAACAACATGGTTTTGTCTGCCTATATTGATTCCTAGTACCTTTGTATTTCTTACAATTCTTTGCATTCAGAGCAATGTTTCCATGATTTCGCCTACCTTTTAAACTTCAAGATGAAATGATTTATAAAAAGAAGCTACCTTTTTCCAAAACAGCTTCCTTATTGTGTACCAGGACAAATACCAGGTGTTTTATATAAATATATTGGCACTAAGTCACACAGCTAAGAGCAAGCTATTGACTTGTGCCCTTTGGCCCAACAGTTACGGATCTTAGAAACCATCACTGCCATTCTAACAACAAGAAAAAAGTTGAGCAAACTGAACATCAACTTCTCTTAGAGCCATCAGGGGACTGAGGTCAGAGAACAAATCACCACCCCAAAAGTTGAATAGACAGGCAAATACAGAAAATCACAGCTCACTGGGAGCAGTAACTGTGCTGGAGCCAGCAACTATGTAATTGACTACTTGTTGGAAATTGAGCGTGGACTAGCTTGAGGGATAAAGTGTCTTGGGTCTTAGCCTTAGGAAGCCCCCCAAACTTTGTAAGTTTTACGTGTAGGAGCCCACTCACGTTGTCACTGTGAAGATCAGAAAAAGTTCCTTTTCTGGCATGAAGAGGGGTGCCAGAGCATTCTCTTCTTCTTAACAAAAGCCAAGGGAAACCAAGGCTCAGACATTATTTAAGAAGGGATTTCTAGGGAAACACAAAGACAATAGAGAAGACAAAAATCATAACACCAGAGAAAATTTTAGCCTCTAACATAACAACTACAGCAAACAGTAACCACAGCCTAAAACCTAGCCAAGTAAATGTAAAACTTCAACAAAAACCCTATTGACTCCAGTTATTTATAGCCAATACATCCTATTTAGTTTTTAAAAAATAAAAATAAAACATGAGACATGACACAAAATGCGACATAAAATGAGACATGATAAAAGGCAAAAAAAAATACACCATCTGAAGACACTAGCATGTATAAGAACCAGACTTAAATATGGCAGAGATTTTGGAATTATCAAACCAGGAATTAAAAATAACCATTATTAATAAGGGTGCTAATGGAAAAAATAGACAACATGAAAGAACAGATGGGGAATATAAGCTGAGAGATAGAAACTAGAAAAGCAAGTTATTCACATGCAAAATTATCTGGGGGGACTTACTAGGAGGTGAAAGAACTGGGTGGATGCTGCCACCCAGACATCCCATTGGATGCCCAGCTGCAGCCTTTGCTGACCCAGTAGAGTCATGGACCTGTGGGAGCATAGTTTCTTGGTGGAAGGAAATTCCCCTCCCTCCCCCAATCTAGGTGAAGGAAAGTCCCAAGAGATGTACTCATTAGGAATTGAGATGCTTGCCAAAAAATGAAGACTGAGTTCTTGTCCTTTTGGAGGTCACAGTGAGTGTGTTAATATCACCCTATGCCTATCTGGACAGGGGAGAGGGGAACTGGAGAGCCATGGTGCTGGGGAAGGCTGCATTCCCACAAGTTGACGTGGACAGGCAGTTTTTTGGACCCTGTGGTTCAAGGGGTTTATCCATCTTAGATAGGTTCCAGCCCTCTTTCTAGTACTCCATCCAAGAGTCTTCAGGTCTTAGGGCCAGAGGAGGGCTGGGAGACACTGCACAGAGCTGCACACATGAGGCACTGTCCAATACAGGAGCCTTCCCCCGCCCCAGAGAACCCACACATGAATCCTCCTTAGATGCCTGGCACAGAGCGTATCAAGAGTCTATCAGGGGCAGTTGGAGAAGCAGCATTAACTAACAGGATGAACAACACCAAAAAAGTCAGCTAACTACAGACACTTTTTATTTTTCTCTCTTCCCATCCTTTCCCAACACACTGGAATGACCAGTCCTTGGAGAGATCGGGGAAAGGAGAGACCTCCCAGAGAGAAATCATACATGCTCTAAGCAGTCAGTGTTTCAGCTCAGCTTGATCTTGGCATTTAGATTGAGGAACAGAGTTAAATCAAATTTCAGACTAAAGTAATACATCAGTGTTTTAATACACAAAGTAATCTGAAAGTTAAGAAATTCACCCAAGATTTCACGAAGAGACTGGGAGCAGAGATCCAGGAGCAAGGTTGAAAATATCGATTGGAGAAAGGTCGATTCTTTCCACATCTTCTCCCAGCAGAGGAGCAGAGACAGGACCTTAAAGCAGCTATAATGTTGTGGAATTTAATCCTCGAGGCAACTTTGTGATGCATGTATTCTTACCTCTACTTTCTGAAGAAGATATGAGTGAAGTCGGGTTAATTAAGCAGCATGCCCAAGGTCCACAGCCACTGCTGGGGGAAATTGAACCTGGGTACCTCGACTCCAAAGCCCAAATTGTTTCTGCCACATCCCACTGCCTTCTTAGTGAGTAGAGTATGGAAACCTTCTAAACTGCGAACACTCTAGCTGAAATTTATTATGAATTGTGTGGCGTATAGAGCCCTATAATTCAACATCCTCTTGTGCTTTATAAATGCATGTGACAGATTAATAATTGTTTTATTTCAAAGGTTCACAAATGCCTTAGGATTTTTTTCAAAGAGATATCAATTTCACATTCCAATATCTCCAAGTTTATTTTCCTAAGTAATGTTATCAACTGTCCATCAATATCTTCTATTTTAACATTACTTTCAGTAAAGGATCCATCCAATCCAGGGATCATTTTAGCTCCCAGCAGTGGTTCTTATATCCTTTTGCCTTTGAAAAGCACTAGACTGCAGAAGTGCCGTACTGGGCGTAAGGCTCTGATATTGAAAGTCCCCTTCCTTTAATTTACATAATCTGATACACAGGCCATTGTACCATCTATTATCACTACTACTAAAATAGATAATTTTGCTCTCTTTTTCCTCAATACCATATTATTAAGTTTCTATTTCTTCTTAAGCTTCTTACAAATACTCCTTTCCCAAACTCCAGGGAGTAGCTTCCTGCCGCTCCCCGTTCCTGCTGTCTCCCGCACAAATCTTTCTTTCATCAGGACCATTTCAAACACCACTGCATACTTAGCCAGAGGATCTCATCCCAGAATGTCTCCTGCTGAGTGGAATAAGGTGGAGGATTTTTGCCTTTGAGATGCCTGGGTAGCCTCCAAGAAACACATGAGCGTAGTTTAATTTTTTTTTTCTTTTGCTCAGAGAATATTAGTATACTTCTCCCATCAGTTAACGTTCATTTCCCTGCAAGTGAGTCTATGGAGATTTTGGTAGCTGCTCTTTGTTGTATCCGTTCCTTGCCCTCGACTCCTTGACACAGGTCATGCTGGCTATGGTTCCAATCATTCAGGAAAAACCACTCCTGTTTTACAAAGCAGGTGCCAGGGTTTTTTTGTACAACCCTGACTGTATGAGGTTTATAATCTCAAGGCCCTGAAAAATAACAAATGCTCCGTTTTTTTATCCTCTACTGCCAGGAGAGGAATGATGACACGTTTTCAGCTTCCCTCATCAGCTTCCCTCATCAATCCCAGCTTCCCTCATCAATCCCAACCATCCAGGATGATTCAGTCTCTAGTATGATGTTTTTAGGGAACTTAGAGAAGAATGTGTGTCAAATAAAAGTGTCAGGTGTGGAGAGAAGAATTACTTTGAACCTGGACTGAGGACAACTTCTCAGAACCCCAAGTTATTCTGTTTGATCAAAACCAAAGCTTGGGTAAACACTGAAGGTCAAGGGAGGAACTAACTCTTCCTCTTTTCTGTACTCAATGCAGGAAGTTGGCTTGAACGTTGTCAATATTAAACCACATTAAAAAAATTCAACCTAGCTTATATCCCTTGTAACTTGCATTTAAATGGTCATTATGGACAAGCAAAATATTTTTAAAGGTATTCTTGACTTTAAAGAGAGAATGCTCAGTATATTGTTGAATAGAATTTGTTACGGACCACATATTTGTCATGAAAATTGTTGACACTAACTGACACAACATTGGTATACACCTCCAGAGTAATGTGAAAGTAAAATGAAAAGAAAACGAAGGCTTTTCTATGACTTTGAAGGAAAGCCAGCTTCACCCCTCTCCCATCAACCACCAGCACTAACAAATGAAAGGGATCAGCATATACAAAAAAATATATGGTTTTAAGTTCCCACCGATATCATTTCTGAAACACTTGGCATTAGACCTACAAGTCCTGGAGGCTGTTATTTGGTTTTACCCATTCTGAAAATTACAGGGGGAAAATCACAGGCTGGGATCAGGTGTCCAAATCTTCATCTCAAAGGGTGAATCATAAAACTATTATAAAAACTGTATCCTGCTGCACTGACAGCTGTCTTCCCAAATCTACCCAGTGCAGAGAACTGTGGTGACAGCCACTAATGACTTAAATGTGAGATTAGGTTGTGATGTTTAACAGCGTGGACAAGAAACTTTTTTTAAGAGTTATTGAAAATAAAACATCACCCTGTTGATAATGGATAAACCAGCCTAGGAGTATGAGATCATTTAAATAATTATGTAAAGTATTGTACAGTGACATTATTGTGAGGTTTGTATATGTCGTTCCCACTCTTGAGTAGGTAAAGTTTAAATGGAAAGGATTGTGCACTTCATTACTGTTACTTTTGATGTTGGCAGATCTGTCTTTAATTGCTGTTTTAGAAAATGTGCAAAATTGCATTAATACAAACACAAAGAGTCATAGAATTATGGAGCAGAAGAATCCATTTTATAGGAAAGAAAACTGAGGTACAGAAAGAAGGTTAAAATTTTAGCTTACTTTTCTATAACCGGTTAACTGCAGAGAAAGGGCAAGAGCTTATAAGCTTTTAATGTCTTGTTTGGTAGTGAGTCAAATATTATTTTGATTAACTGGAGCAAAAACAGGAACTTAAAAAATTGCATTTTCACGCTTTGCTTTAATGATTTCTACTGTGTTAGGCCTTCATCTGAAAATGTTTGGCATCCCTTGAATTATGGCAGGAAACCCAGAATTCTATTGGTATGGATTCTGACTTGTGCAGTCAGAAACTGCAAAGCAGAATCTCCAGAATAGACTCCCATAAAGTCAATCACAAAGAGAAATAAAACAGAAGTTAGGGGAAGCCTCTTGTATCAGCATGATTCACATCAGAGTACAAAATGGAATAAAACATTTATTTAGATACCATGGAGTGAGACACCAGCAAAATATCATGGAGTGAAAAAAACAAAAAAGTACTGGGCTCCCTCTTTCCCTGCCCCACACCAATGACACCCTGCAAATGCTTTCTCATTTTCCCAATGCTTCTAGCTCTCACTCAGAACTAAAGCGGTCACTGAAATTCTAAGATAATTTACCTTTTCCAACCACTATGTTGGACCCTTCTGGAAAACTCATCTATACATAAATAGCACCCATCCTTCATTCTTTTGGTCAGGCTGTTTATCCAACATCTTCTAAAGAGTAAAAGAGCTGAAAACAAATCACAAACTTTTGATGAAACAGGAGAGAAAAAAAAGAGAAAGAAGTCTCCTGGAGCTGGGTAGATTAAGAATTTCTGCACATAAACAGACCTTCTCATTCTTCTATCTTTTCCCTCTTCTAAAAACCTAGTTTTAACTACTTCTGTTATCTACACTGTGATCTTTGAATTAAACCATTTGAACATGAGATATGTGAGATCTAATTCCATAGGGTTTATTAAAGTAAATTGTCTTAGCAAATATTCCTGTTCCATTTGATTTTGAAGAATAATTGGTTAATGAGAGAATGATTACTTTGTTCAGACATGATTACTGAAAAAATGTTTCATCCATATGTTGCTGAATAATGGGAAATTCTCCAGTGAAGGGGGGACAATGATTAGAAGAAACAAGATAGCTCAAGAAGATATTCCCCAATGTGTTACTATAATTTTTTTAAACAGGCCAACTCTAGAGAAGTATAGAGTTTCTCTGTATAAGCCTGAAGGTTCAAAATGCCTCATAGGATGAAACTGTTTATTGAAAAGCACCATGTAGGTTTCTTTGTCTTTTGAATCAAAGGACTGCAGCTTCTTCTGAGACAACATGGGACCATACCAGCCGTTGGCTATCCTAGCATCCTTTGTGTCGTTAATGTTATTCAGACCGTGGCATTAAAAACCTAAGTCATATGTTGATAGTTTTCAAAATATTGAGCAACATTTTTGGTTAAGACCTCTTCACAGGAATTGGCCACAGGGCAACTTGATAAATTAGTTCTCCTTTGAAGAGGGGATGAAAAACCCTGGATGTTTATCAGCTTTACTTTCAATTGTAAATGGTCTGAGGTGGAAAAGTGACCAATTCTCAAATATTAGCTGAAGTCAAATAGGGGAACCGTAAGTTTATCTCCGTAAGTCTGTTTTGGTCATCTTGGTTGCTAAATGCAAGGACACATGATCCCAATCTAAGGAGTAGAGTTTGCCCTACATCTTAAAGGTTAACTCAGCCCCACTCCCTACCCAAATGAAACAAAAATAAAACTCCAGTTTTAGTTTCACACAAGTATGGAAATGCCAAAGTAACTGACTCCCTTAAATTCATACATTCCTGGATTTTTCTGAAAACAAATAATCCACAATTTTTTTAAGTTAAAGGCATATTTTAGCCCTTCAATTATGCTGCACAAACAACAAACGAGCAGGAGCTGAGCATCTATGAATAGAGCTGAAGGTTATAATCACATAGGATTGCAACTGAGATCATCTCTCACACGTTCAAAGAACATGGTGTTTTGGGCACCCACTCAGCACAATTTGCCTGGAATTCAGGGAGGTTTCACAGTACGTGCTACTTCAGCTGGGTTTTGGGGAATGAGTAGGAGTTCACCCAAGTGAGCAAAAGGGCATTCTGGGTATGGAACACAGCATGAGCAAAGGCAGTCATTCAAGGAGGGAGTGTGAGGGTTCAAGAGGCAGAGAGTTCAACACAGCTGGAGTGCAGCTCTGTGGAATTTCCATATTTTATATGAATATTTGCACTGCATGGCACAACCGGAAAAGGAGTTCTGGAGCACAGCAAAATGGGTGGGATCTGAACCATACATTGGGTGCCTTTCGAGTCCAGATAGTAATTGGCGCTATATAACTCAGTAAGAACACCTAGAAAGAAGAGCAGAAAATGGAAGACTGAGCCCAGGAGATTTCCAACATTTAAGATACATAAACAAGAAAAGAAAGGGAAATTGACAAATAGAGAAACAAATCAAAGGTTGAAAGAGGTAAAGAGACAACAGTGTCCCATGTGCTAAAGGAAATGAGAGCATAGAGTGAAAGGAGGCCCAAAGAGAGGTCACATAGAAGAAATACTAAAGGGAAGCCATGGCATCTGGTAACTTGGAGGTTAATAGTGTTCCTGATAAAGGAATTTCGAGGGAAGGTTTTAAACCATGACTCTCCTGCCACCAAAGGTTGGGATCTATGTTCCCCTTGCATCTGTCGTGCTCTGTGACTTGTTGACCAATAATATACGTCAGAATTAAAGTTCTATCATCATTAATAAACTGGTAGCTCCACCTCCTCTCTTGGATGCCTGTTTTTGGCACCCAGACATCATGCTGTAAGTCACACAACAAGCCCAGTCTCCAATGCCCAGACCATGTGGAAGCCCTTGAAAAAGATCCTCCGGCTACCACTCTAGTTACCCTACTGATGCATCATGGAACAAAGATGAGATGTCCCTGTAGAGCCCTGTCCAAGCTGCAAGTCCATGAACAAAATAAATGATGGTTGTTTGAAAACAGAAAGTTCTAGGGAGGTTAGTTATGCAGCAATAGTAACTAGAAGAGCTGGTGACAAAATGACCCATAACCTCTCTTTAAGTAGGTCAGAAATGAAGGGAAGGAGTTACATAGGGCAACGGTTTGAAGGACATTAGGATGGAGATGAAAGTTTGTAAGGATTTAGGAATCTTGAGCAAGGATGTGGAGGAATATCCAGAAGAGGGAGTATGCAAGAGACAGTTGCTATTATTCACCCAATAAAAGGAAGGTGGTACATTTATCCAGGGCAAGAAGGACTTGGGGAAAATTCTTCTCAGAAAGACAGAGATGAGAGTAAGTAACCGACAGTTTTTTAAAGAAGAAACCGACTACTGCAAGTGGTTTTTAGTTGAAATTCTGTGATTAATTTTAAGCAGTCATAAAGAGAGAAGAGCTTCTCTGTGAGGTGAGATCACAAGGGTCATACTCTATTTCTTTCTCTCCACATTCCAACCCCTAGTCCCTAGCTGGGAAGGAAGGAACAATGGAATACGTGGAGTAGCAAAGAGTAGAATATGCAGGTTAATATTGATTTATGGAAATAATATTAAGGAAACTGAACTCGCCCACTGGGAAAGCTAGGACAGAAAGGGTATCAAGAAATAAAGACATGTATAGCTTCTAAAGTAATTCATGACTTTGACCCTCAAGGAGGGTTCTTAGCAACAAAGTCAGAGATGCACATGCCTTCAGAAGATCTTTTCGCTATGCACAGAGTGAGAATCTCCTAGAAACACTAAGTGAAGGCAATTATCAATTCTTAGCAAGTCAAAGAAGGAGTTACAGACTGTTCAACATTTGCAAGCTATGGCCTGCAGGTCAGATCTGGCCCACTGCTGGTTTTTATATGGCCCATGAGCTAAGAATATTTTTACACTTTAAAATGGTTGGAAAAATCAAAACATGAATAATATTTCATGACATTTGAAAATTACATGAAATTCACTTTTCAGTGTCAATAAATAAAGTCTTAATGGTACACAACCACACCCTTCCATTTATCTTCATCTGGTCTTTTACTTTAATAGCAGAGCTGAGTAGTTGCAACAGAGACCATAGAGCCTGCAAAGCCTAAAATATTTACTACATTCCTGGCCCTTTATGGAAAAATTGGCAACCCCTGCATCACAAAATTCTTTATTTTTATTTTATTCTTGCTTTAAAATAGATTGACTTACTTATATCTGTTTCCATGGCGTCAAATTTGATTGATGTAGACTTGTGTTAAAAACTGAGTTTCTTTTTCTTTTTAGAAAAAGAAATATGGGAACTTTGGGGCGGTTATTGATTTCTTTGTTTCTGAAAACACTTGGAAAAGACCCAGCCTCTTAGTTTCTGTCTACCACTGAGCTAGTCTTTCCTCCACAGTTGCACAGACTGTAAGCATATGCCTTCAGTGGAAACATTTTTTTCTTAATCCATTTCACAAGTATGTATTGAGCATTGCCCTAGGCATTGGGAGTGTGGCATGGAAAAGGACAGCCGAAGTCCCTATTCTCACAGAAGGTACTTTCTTGCAGTGGGAGACAAATAATAAAAATGTACACAGATGAACCAGACAAGTGGAGATCCTGATAAGCTATATGTATAAAATTAACAGGAGTCAAGAGTGATTTGGGATGGGATGGGGGAGCTCATGAAGATAGGAACAGGCTCTTTGAGGAAATGATCCTTGAGCTGAAGCCTGAAGGATAGAAGAAATCAAGCACACACCACATGGTCCAGGGAAGAGGGGGCCAAGCAAAGGGGATGGAAAACACTGGGTCTGCAGGCCGAGAGGACCTGGTGGTGTCTGAGGAAGTGATTTGGTGAGTGGGGAAGGGTGGGAAAAGGTAAAGATGGGTGAGGGGATAAGGGGATAAATCGGGACTGAACCTTGGCTTAATGTCTTTACTCTTTATTATTTTATTCTAAACTCAGTGGGAAGCAGCTGATAGGCTTTTAAACGGGTCTGGAGAAGTGACATGTTCAAAGGGGCTGTCAGTGCTTGTACATTGATTGCGTGGGTGTGAGTGAGAGCAGAGAGTCTGGGGAAGCCATTGCAGAAGTATAGACAAGAAGTGACAGGAGCTGGGACCATGGGGTGCTGAGGAGTGCGAAAACATGAGTTATGATTTGGAGGTGAAGGTGGAAGTCTTGGACACAAGATCTGAAAGAAAACAAAGGAGGAGTCAAGTTAGAAAGAATCAATGCTTTGAAAATGATTCCAAGCCTATCCATTCCAAGTCAATATATTGAGCTGAAAGTCAAACCAGGAGTGGGGAAAGTTCAGCTCTGGCCATGCATGGAAGCACTAAGGCTGGAGAAGTAGGTGCATCTTCTCCAAGAGGACCGGGGTGGGGGGCATCTAAGGGAAAAGGTAAGAGAGCCCATGGCCAGAAGGGAAATAAAGCAAAACAAAATGAGCTCACTAGACAAGATAATGAAAGCTCACTGTGTAACACCTTGAAGTAAAAAAAGTGAAACCAAGCACCTCTGGGCTTATGAAGGACCCCAAATAAGAAAAGCAACCCTCTGATATTTGTTTTTTGTTTTGTTTTACAAAAGAGAGACTCACAGTCAGTAGCATAGGTACAGTCTTTTGAGCTGGTGGTCACTGGTTGACACCAGCTAATGTTCAATTACACTACATGCAAATTAAGAAACGTTTGAAACATGTTTCAAGTTCAATTTCCAAGTAAGAGGTTGTAAGGACTGCAAAGCAGTGTGGTACAGTGAAAACCCCTTTCACATCAAGGTCCTAACACCACATCTGATCATCGGAGAGTAACACCTGTGACCTGACGGCTTTTAGGTAAGTTGCAATCTCTCTGAAGCTTGGAAGGGGTTGAGATTTGAAAATAAAGCCATTTTCTGTATAACTTTGATGTGGGACTTCTTTAAACCATGCTACATATATTGTTTTATAAATTTGAAAATTTTAAAGGAAAACCATGGGTTTTGCTTTCATTAAAAAGGGCACAAATTTTAAAAAGTTCTGAAACCCTAATCTTAAACAGATTCCTCTTTGGACAGGTAAGAAAAGTGAGCGGAGTGGTTAGGTAACTTGCCTAATATAAATATAGTTAAGGGTATATCCAGTACCCAAATCCAAGTGTTTTTTTTTTTAATAAAGACTCATATTTAATAGCATGAACAGAAAAAGAAGCTTCCACCCAGTAGTGGCCTCTTGGCAGACAGACAGTGAGGGCCCACCACAGTGAGAAGGGTCTGATTCAGATAAGAATCTAGACTAAGAAACATCATCTCAGGTATAGTTCACAATGTACATACCTTCATTGGGGAAGAAAATGAGTTAACTAGAGCAAAAATTATGTAATTATATTATTGCTTAAATTTTTTTTCTAATTTCTTGAAATATCTCTCTCCGGATCCCCAAAACTCACTCTCTCCCCATGGTTTCACATTCTTTACACTTCACCCGTATAATTAAAGGTTTGATAATGTGCAAGGTCTTCGAGTTTTTCAATACGATTTGTTTTAAAGTTCTAGATGGAAAGCTCATGTCAATCTTCATTTTATCTGCATCTTTTTCCCACCCATTGTCATCACAGTACGACAAGCAAAACTCTTTCATTGCAACAGCTTTTATTTAATTTTTTTTGGTATAGCAATATGCTTAATGTTTTGTTTGCAGTAAGAAGGCTTACAATGCTATTTTTCTTCTCTTCATTTAGAAGCAATCAGGCTCCCTCACTGAGCTCTTACTACAGACAACCAATACCCAGAATTACACCACATCAGCTGTGTGGGAAAAACGCATGCATTGTTTCTTTTCTGGTAAGCAAAGAAGTATTTGCCAGTTAAATCCCTGGTAGCTAGCTTTCAAACAGTCAGATATAAAATTAGCAAATGAAACATCTGTTCCTCACTATTATTTTGTAATCACATTAATTGGCAGATGTCTTTAGGTAACAGAGAAAAGCATATCAGGCATTACGTGTGTTTCCATAGGGTCATGCTTATGACCACTGGGTATCACACACCTAAAAGACCATCTCAGCAGGAGACAAAGTTACCCTGGCCTCAGAGAGTAGCCAGTTTTCTCCCCATGCAAACCTCCTGGCAGGAGGTCTAGCTGCCCACTGACAACAGGACCCAGGATGCCCTGTTATACGCCATTGTGGAGAAACTTACCCTCACCGCTGCCAGGTTTGTTTTTTCAATTATCATGTAGTTTGCACAAAAGCACTGTGCCAATTCAATTACTGCCTGATTAATGGAGTGTTGCAGGTTTATTTCAGGGGTCTAGCTATCTATTAACTAGCATATTGGGGCCGATCCTCTACTGTTTTGTCCTGATATGCTTTGAAAAGTCCCCAGTGCAATTAAAAAACTCTAATATGCTTTAAACAGTTATTTGAGAAAACACATCCAGACTTTTTAAAATTCCTCGGGGATTTTTTTAAGCACATCCAGATTTATTAGAAGGCATCTAAAATTCCTTTAAAAACACATTCTTCTTTCCTCTGCTCGGTTCTGGAGTTTACCCTCACCAGATGAGCAGCCCTGTGTTGGGCAGCAGAGCCCCTGTCTTCTGCATCCAGGGAAAGA
>NW_006784423.1:2874942-2910330 GCF_000442215.2 Lipotes vexillifer | reverse complement strand
AAAGAGGCAGCATCAGAAAAGACCAAGTCTGAGAGTTTCAAACAGTGGTTTGCTTTCGTAGGCTCTTCTCCAGTTTGCTGTGAGTTGTAAACTTGATAGGCGACTGAATCTAACATGGAGTCTCTGCGGGCGTCTCCATGGAGCTCTGTCCATATTCAATAAGAAGGAGTGATGATTAGAATGAGTTGTGAACAATATTGAATTTCTTTGGCCTTTTCTTTTTCTGGAGAATGCCATTCCAAATGACCACCCCTTCGTGGGCAAATGCAGACCCTCCTCTTAGTAGCCGCTGTGTTTGACATTTTTATGTATGGCCACTTTTATATACAGAAGGGCTAAAAAATATATAGACACTGACGTTAGTCTTTGCAAATGCCATCTGTAAAATCAAGATGGTGGAGAGGCAGAGTAGACTCATTTGCTAGCAGTAGGAGACATGCAAAAAAAGGATGGGAGATTAGACTTTAACCAGGAGAGTGTGGCTGCATTTAGTGAAAATAAAAGTTAACAACGTGACATATCTCTGACATCAAGGAACACTGACAGTGTCATGATGCTCTAAGTTTGAATAATACTTTAAGTGTATTATACTTTACCTAATGTATATATTAAGCACTACAGGTATGTAAAATATATAATAGATGTAAAATATGTAATATATTAAATATGACCATTGCTATAAGAATCTGAGTCTGTTGTCAACAGGTAAGGTAACCAGGTGTTAGAGCAGGAAAGGATAGTGGCCAGTTAGGGGGTCACTTCAAATTCAACAGTGATGTGATAGAAGGTAAACCACGCTAATGCCAGGTGACAGATTTTCTGCTTAAGAGACATCATATTAAGATGTGACCCAATAGGTATGTCATATGTCACCTACCATCTAATAACCTCTGTGTTTCCAACTACAAGATGGGGAAGCTGACCTGAAGGCCTGAAGACTTTGCAAGAATAATGGGATGTTTGCCAATAGTGTCCTCTTTGCTAGGAAGAATGATAAAGTACACATATTTTATGGTAATGTTTGTTTAACATCCCACACATGGAGCAGGTCTTCAATTATTTTTTTAAATGTATAAAATATTCAACATGGTGGGTGCAGTGGATTCAAGTTCAAATTGTATCCAGTCCCAAGCTAGTAAATACAAAGCAATTGTATGGGTACAGTCACCTCTGTACTGTTAATCCGCAGAGTGACTAATATAACTATCACTGTGGCCAGTGTGCACATGAAAGCCAGCAGTGATGCAGACAGATGCCATCCACATGCTGTTGAGTTTTCCAATCTCCCAGAAGCCATGCACTTTAGAAATATTTGCAGGAGACTAGCGGGTAAAGTGGGCACCTACCTCCTAAAAAACAATACCTTATTTGTGCATTTATTCGCTCACTCCTGTATTCACTTATTCAATTACTATCAGTGGGTCCATATTCTAAAGACCATGTTAAGCATTATGGACAGTACCTTTTCTACCTGTCCTTCCATTATTCCTGTATGGAAGAACAAGTAGAAAAAATGAATAATCATCTTTAATTTCTGTAATTCAAGGCATATTACATGCATTAAAGAAATCCCTCCTTCCCCAAAATACCAACTCACTACCAGAAGAGGAATAAACATTGCAGAAACCATCTACTTTTCCTGTTGAAAACTTCGCAGTATGGATAGACCAAGTTTGGGATCTTTTGTATCTGTAAAGTGTTATCTTGATGTAAAAAAAAAAAAAAAAAATCATAAAACAGAGATGTTTGTGTCCTAAGAAAAACAGTAGGGTTGTAAAATGTGTGAAACATATATTTTCTCTAATAGGAAATAAAGTATAAATCCAGAATTTTGAGTAGTATCAACTCTCTGCCCTGTATTAGAACTGTTGGCTCTACCTGGTTCAGACCCATCACTAGCTTTCCAGCTTGAATGGTGAGTAACTTATTCTGATCCAGTCCACAGGGAATGATGACATGAAGCATTTGCCACTAGGCAGTGAAGTGTAAGCAGGTCCAAATGCTCAGCATGGTGAGTGCTGACGGATGTAGAGGTAACTAAATCACACACGCTGTAGGCTCCAGGGCAGTGGAGCCCTTGTACCTTCACAACTCCCAGGAGACCACAGCAACAGCAGAAGTTAGGCTACAAGAAAACAGAACCTTTGGGTATGAGTGCATAACTTAACAACACTGGGGTAATAAGTCAAAAGTTAGTGTTTCCACCTCTGCAAAATTGCTCATTTATTTCATCCTCCATGCTCTGATACACTGTGTGTATATTTACATAGTTGTAACAGAACACTGTATAATCACCAAATATCATGATGTACTGTTCAAATTCAGTGGGCAAACTACCAAAGCATTTCAGCCACATATTTCCCAATCTGAACTTTTAAAGTTGTGTACCATAAGGGGGATTTACTCCACATTCTTCACAGCTAATAGTGAATAAACATGCATCTGACATTCCACAAAATACATGTTTTTCTCACTTCCAAAATTTAAAAAAATATATGAGAGAGGTTTTTTGAGAATGTTTGGAAAATATTGAAAAAGGACTTAAACAAAATCTTAAGTAATAAAACAAACTTTATGTTATTTGAAAAACATTTGCCTTGCATTTAACCAATTGTTAGAGAGAGCTTTAATTTTCAAAACACGTTTTTCTAATAAATGAAAGCAAGATCTATGCAAATAAACAAGCAGCTTGGTTAAAATAATCAGTGCCCAGAACCACCACAAGAATAATGAGAATTTCAATAATGTTTAAGAAATAATCTAACCAGTGAATAAATTTGACTTTTGAAGGTTTTTTTTCAAATTTATAAATCTCTTGAAACATTTACTTCAAAGCAGAATATTGAACTCAGTTTCAAAATAGTGTTAACACCCTTGATAAACTTGATTAACTCTTTACCTCTAAAATAATATGTTTAAAAAGTTGTGTGAATATATAATTTAACAGACTTCACAATTATTAGCATCATTTAGAAGGCAACATTAAGTCAGTTATGTCACATGCAATATTTAACTATCTCGCCAAAAGTTAAGTAGCTTTCTAATGCTGTTCTGGGATTTTTTAAAAGTGTTTAACTTGAAAAGCCATTAACATTCTTTTTTCTAGTCAAATGATCATAAAATTTTTAAAAGTATTATTAGATTTAAAAACATGTACTCAATTCTCACTAATGTAGGAAATAAACTTTCTCTTTGTTTCTGTTTGGAGTCATTGTAATTTTAACGTATACATTTTTAGAGGTTAATTTTTTAAATGATGTTTTTATTAGGTCAACTTAAAAAAAATGTTTAAAAAGATCTAAGCATTTCTGTGAAATTTGTTCCATGTTTAGGAGAAAGATGAACGCACTTCTAGTTTTTCACTCTGTGACAAAGTTTCAGTCTAGAGAGGATGTTTATGGTTCAGATATAAAACCTCAGAAACTATAAATGTGAAGACAACCTTAACTACAGTGTAACAAATGCAATGCTGTAATTTTATATGTTAATCTTTCAATACACAGCATGTGCAAGCATATGTTTATAGACAGGGAGACAGGAATATACAAATGAGGAGATAAAATTCCTGTATCTCATTTGATGTTCTATAATTTCTATCAATTTATGAATGTTTTGTTTCTGTGTTGTGATTTCATTTGAAGTTGACATAGTGCAACTTGGGCTTATTTGCAAAGAGCTTGTCATGAACTTTCTCAAAGCTGGGGCTGCCAGCCTGCTCAGAAGATGGGAAGGAAACTTTGCCTGCTGGGACGGTTACAGGTGGCACTGGGAAATCAGAACATTGCGCAGGGGGAAGCTTTGGGGGACTCTTTGGTAGGCAGCACAGGTATGCATTCAATTTTATGAGCACATCTGTCATATCTCCATTTCTAAATTTGGCCCTTAGGGTTCAGCAAAAAATGTGTAGCAAAAGAAAGATAAAACAGTGCTTTAACAGTCTTCCTCTGATCCACTAAAGGAACCCAGTTCATTTGCTAATCATGATGAAACTGAAACAAAATTCAGGGACAAACAAGACAGTTTATTTTTGAATAAGACCCTTTGCAGTAGACTCCCCTCTGTTGATGGCCAGGTCCCCACTGCATAGTGCTCAGCCAGAGATTAAAGAAGATCTGAGGCCCTGGTTGTTTCTTTTCTTGTTTTTACTCAAGTTATATGATTTTGCAAAACACTTAGGTGAAGTATGCTATGGAATTAGCAGCTGGCTTTAATTTTCATTTGGGACATTAGGCAATATATTTTCTTTACTAATGTGATGGATGAGTTTTAGGAAGGTTTAAAATTTTAAGTTTAACTTTGATAGTTGGGATTATATTATTAAAAGCTAGCATTGGAGTTCTTAAAAGCCATGGAAGAAAGCTTTAGATAGTATATAGCAGCAAAGATACTTTTCTTTTTAAAGAAATTATATCTCCAGGAGAAAGATCCTTGGGCTAAATTTCTTAAGATCTATTTTATTTCCTGGGGCAAACATTTAAGATCTTTAAGTTGATTTTTGATTATTTTTCCAAAGTAATCTAGCTTTTTTTCTGGCTATAAACAAAATAGATACGCATTGTAAACGATTTAGACCAAAACACAGATTAAGTAACAAGAGAATTCCATCATCCAAACATAATCCCACACTAACACATTTCTCTAGACATATACACACCACACATTTTTTAAAAAATGGTTATCATAATATCCATATTTTGTAAACTTCCTTTTTTCCACTTAACTATGTGAAAAAATATGTGCATTGGAGTGTGTTTTCATAAACACACATACCTCCTTGTTAACAAATATAGATTATATTCTCAATTTTATTTTCTGAATAGTGTTTTATTTTAGGGAGATACAGTTCTTTAAACAGTCCTTTATACTGGATATAGAGGTTTCCAACGTTTTATTATTATAAACCAGAATGTACTATTTTTTCATTCAATAGTATTTATTGCTAATTTCTATTTTTTGCATACTCTCTTCTTTCTTCGTTATTTCTAATAAATAATTTGCCTTTTCTATTAATTTCTTAGAATTCTTTAAATATAAAAATAATAATACTTTGTCATATGTGTCAGTTTTCTTAAATTTTAATTATTATGTTACTTTTAGCCACATAGAAATTTTTAATGTGCTCAAATAGATCTGCTGCTTTTTACTATAATTTCTGGAAAAAAGAAAGCATTTTTATTTACACTTGTAAAACTGAAGTATTTGGACACTTTTCAGAACCAAACTTCACTCTATTCATATATTACTATTCATGTTATATATAGTTTCACCAGCTAGTTCACTAACTCTGACAGCAGTTTTAAAATTTATTGTTCAATACTGTTCTTTGTCTCTTAGAGGAGCAGTGAAGCCCAAACCTAAAGTATAGCATACACTTCCCAAAGTATAAACATGGGGGATATTTGTACAAAAGAATTATAATAAAAGATACCTAGGAACTCATAAAGTTCTGTTGGGTCATCTGCAGACTTTAGTAACATGAATAGCAAAATTTCCATTACCTCTTGGTTTATTCGTTTAGCCATTCAATTTTAAAATCAACACGTATTTTCTGAGTGATGACTTTTTGGCAGACACTGACCTAGGTGTAAGTTATAATGAGGTGAAGGAACATGGACAGATACCCTCAATGAAGCTAAAGCTCTTGGTGAAAGGAAGAGCACTCAAGTTTCCAAAAATAATTGTAGTTGTTAAAAAAGAGAGGCAGACACTGTCCAAGATCATAATTGGTGGACTAACCGTAGTCTGAGGCAATCAGAGAGGGCTTCCTTGAAGAAGTGATATTTTAGCTGAGACTTGAGAGTTGGTTTAGAATAAGAAAAATAAAAAGGAAAGCAGATTATATTCCAGGCAAGAGTGGTGTGTGCAAAGGCAATAATATAGGGAAGAGACCAGCACAAAAGATGGTCTAAAAACAAAAACAAAATGACCAGCAGGAAATGACTAAAGGGCAGAGTTGGCTGGGGTTAAGTTAGGAAGATAAATATGTGATAGAATACATAAGGTCTGGTCAACAGTGGTGAGGATTTTGTTTTTTAGGTAGACTTCTAATGAAATCAAGAACACCCAAGGTAACTAGTTTTCCAGCAAGAGCTGAGGGAACAGATAGAGTTTAGGAATTCAAATTTTAATATGCAAAGTTTGAGGTGCTTATGAGATTATACTATATAAGTGGAGACCTGCAATAAACTTTAGATAGGTAGTTGGCTATATGAATATGAATCTCTGAATAAAGGTCTAGAACAGTTATCCTCAGCTAACCACATTGACTGCTATCCCAGGGGTTATACTTGGAAACACCTGGGGGCATTTTTGGTGTTCAGTGCTGAGGGAGAGGAGGATATTCCTGGCATCTAGAGTACACAGATGAGGGATGTTGCTAAACATCCTACAATTCACAGGATAGTTCCTCCCAACAAGGAATTATCCTATCCAAAATGTTGAAAGTGCCAAGGTTGAAAAACCCTGGTCAAGAAAATGGATGATATAAATGTGTGAGTTTAATTGGTTTTTGAAGCTAATAGGCAAATAATATCACCTAAGATTACAGAGTAAGAGGAAAAGGGGACCAAAGACAGAGTCTTAGGAAATTAGAAATTTTAAAGTCAAGGGGGGGTCATGGGGATGCCTTCAAAAGAGTTTAATAAAAGAACAACCTGGAAATGAGGGTGCAAAAGTTGTACTCCTATTATGACTTGTCATGGAAACCAATTATATTAGTTATCTATTGCTGTATAACAACTTACCCTAAAATTTAGCTTAGCATCTTAAAATAATAAACATGTATTATCTCACACAGTTTCTGAAAGCCAAGAATCTAAGAGCAACTCATCTGGGTGTTTCTGCCTCAGGTCTTTCACAAGTTTTCAGTCAAATTCTCACCTTGGGCTACAATCGTCCAAAGTCTCAGCTAGGATGAGAGATCTGCTTCCAAGCCCAAGACTGGGGTTGTTGGCAGACTGAGCTCCTCACTGGCTGTTGACCAGGAGTTGCAGGACCTCACTACATGGGCCTCACAACAGGGCTGCTTAAACCATGACACCTTGCTTTCCCCAAGTGAGATATCCCCGAGAGAGAGAGGAGGTCACCTTTTATAAAAAGCCGGAGGTCACCGGCTTTTTATAACCTAACCTTATTGGTGTCATATATCACATTTGCCATTCATCAGTGAGAGTGACAATCTAGCCCACACTCAAGGGGAACAGAATTCAACTCCATATCTTGGAGACTCTGTGTCTCTTGGATGGAATTCTTGCTTGAAAGTGTACAGTTGACACCTGGTCAACCAATGAGTTGACTCAGTCTGGTTAAGTGCTGTCTCCTGGCCACATTAGCAAAGTCCCTTAGTCCACACATACTTTAGGGCTCACCTTGGGGAAAAAGCAATTCTCAGAGAGATGTGTGCCCTGGGTGGTGGGGGTGTGTTTGTCAAAGGAAAAATCAGAGGAGTTGACTCATTTTACCTATGTCCCATTCACCCTCTGTGGTTAGCTAAAACCAGATTTTCATTAAGAATTTGGCTTATATCCTATATGAATTTTCTGTGGAAAAAAAATTATAATGCCTGACTTTTGCAGCAAGAATGAGTTTTACCAAGATCAGATAAAGATCAACATTTTAGCAAAAACTTAAATATTTCCAAAATATTAGCTGGTTTTATGTTCTAGGGAAAAAACTGTATTGCCAAAAATACAGATTTTATTTTCCTCAAATGTTCTTAGTTAGTAAATGATATTATACCCTCCCCCACTCATATTGACCCCAGGCTAGGAATTTTTAAAACATTTGCCCTCGGTGGGCTTGAGTACTAGAAACCAGCTTTAGTTGAAGTGAAAGATAAAATGAATTTGACCTATGACTTATTCACAGGCTGTGACAATTTATCCAGCATCATTATCATCACTGGGTTATATGCTGACTGTCCATCACATGTACCTCTTAGTGCCTTTTCTTTTTCTATCTTCATGGGGTATGGGAAACTGAACTGCATTCCTGGGGAAAAACTTACAGTGTTGGCATCTGGTTATGTGTGTGCATTTTTACACTACGTTTTCCTTGGAGGGGCTTGATAAAAACAGTTGTTTTAAGAAGAAATGGACCCTCTTGCACTGTTGGTGGGAATGTAAATTGATAGAGCCACTATGGAGAACAGTATGGAGTTCCTTAAAAAACTAAAAATAGAATTACCATATGTCCCAGCAATCCCATTACTGGGCATATACCCTGAGAAAACAATAATTCAAAAAGACATATGCACCCCAATGTTCACTGCAGCACTATTTACAATAGCCAGATCATGGAAGCAACCTAAATGCCCATCAACAGATGAATGGATAAAGAAGATGTGGTACATATATACAATGGAATATTATTCAGCCATAAAAAGGAACGAAATTGGGTCATTTGTAGAGATGTGGATGGACCGAGAGTGTCATACAGAGTGAAGTAAGTCAGAAAGATAAAAACAAACATCGGATATTAATGCATATATGTGGAATCTAAAACATGGTATAGATGAACCGGTTTGCAAGGCAGAAATAGAGACACAGATGTAGAGAACAAACGTATGGACACCAAAGGGGGAAAGTGGGAAGGGGGGATGACTTGGGAGATTGGGATTGACATATACACACTAATATGTATATTAATAGATAACTAATAAGAACTTGCTGTATAAAATAAAATTAAATTTAAAAAAAGGAAGAAATGGATTTATTACTGTGTCACCCATTGTAATGGAAACGTACACAGTGAGCCATATCTGTGCACAGAAGTGTACCACGGCCATGAGCGCCCTGACAAGCTTGGGCACAGACTCAGTCCAAAGGTTGACACAGGCTCCCAGCATCTCAAACATTGGCAATGGAAACTTGTTGGAATCATAAGTGCTGACCATAGGCAACTTATTTGTGGAAACCGGCAGCCAACGCTGGCTCTGTACTTGGCTTCTTTATTCTCAGCGGGACACAGGATCAGCCTGGCTGACTGCTCAGTCCCCTCGCGTCTCCCCAGGTGATCAGCTGTATCAGAGTCCATCACTAAGCTCATTAGATGGATCAGGCTGCCACTATATCACGTTTTCACTACCAGGATATTTTAAAAGATCACTCATTCGAATCACCATTATAAGTGGTAAAACATGAAGGAGGACAAAGCTCTTTTAAAAATTATATGTTAACAGACTAAGATCAAATTACACATTTCTTCCAGCAATCAAATCAATGTTGTCAATATTACATTATACTAAAAAGGAACACGCTAATGTGAAAGGCTCACCACAGACATCGCTATTGAAGAAATACAAAACTCTTATGAACTCCTGACATTCTGTAATGCAAAGTAATTTCTTTGAAAGAAACTGTTTTTATCTCATCATTATCATATTGTCTTATAATTCAAGGGTCTGAAAAGGAAACTCTCCCAGGTTATAAACCAAAAATATTTTTAAATACTGACATCTAAACTTACTCATTTTTGCTAACCTCAGTAATTGAATAAGTGAAAGCCTCGTTTTCTTCAGAAGTTTCAATCTGAAAGAAGGGCTCATCACTCCAGCTGGGAATAAGTGACTAGATGAAAAAACATTGAATGGTAGATAACCATAACGTTATTGAACTTTGCAACTTGCTACCTTTACTCAGTTTGACCAAAATATATGTTTGCATTTGATTGTACACATCATGTTTGGATACATTTAACTGGGCTGAGGTGAAATAGAATTTCCTAATGACAAGGCAACCGTCTGAGACCTATTTGATAAAAAAATAATTGCAATCTCACCAAAGATAGACTTTCACCAGATCAAACTTTATCAACATTTCCATTCCTATGTCCCTCTCATGCTTTATACTTCATGAGGATCATATCTAAATGAAATAGCCAGAGTGACATATTTTGGGGGCAGAGATTTTAAGGGAAACTTGTGACTTCGAGAAGCTCAAAGCTTTACAAATTCCGACGAAAGCCATTGAGATGTTGGGAAAGTGTTCTCTTCCCAACTCTAAGTCTGGATAAGCCAGGAACACCAAAAAGAAAATAACTCCTCAAGGTCACCCATGGTTAGTGAGCAAGACTTGAAATCTAATACTCCTGGCACCTAGTCTGCAATTTTAACCAGTATCGCATGCTGCTTATCTCGTTCTGATCTGCCTAATGAGCAGCTGTCGAGAATTAAGCAAAATCATCCCATCCTTTCCAGCTAAAAATACACTGTATGTGCCAACTTTCGAAAAGGAAGCAAAGGAGATGATGTATAGTTTTCTGTGTCCAGGTGTTTTATTCAGTCCCAGGTCTTTATTTAGCTCTTGACATATTCTGATAGTCATTATGGTTGCCCTGAATTCACCATGGCTGGGAGCAGTTGTACGAGATCTTTCCACATTCACGATTTGAGGCAAGAGATGATACACCAGGGACAAGAAGTATTTATGGAGCTAGATCCAGAGTGGGATGGTGCCCTTAGTGATAAGAACATACTTTGTCCAACATTGTGCTTTTTCAGTTACAAATTTCCTGGAAAATTCCAAAAAGTAGCATCTTAGATGAGTATATTATTCATTTTTAAAATAATATTTTCTCCCTTTTAAATTTGCTCTGATCTTTTTTTTCTATCTAATGGCAGAGTTAACACCCAATTCACCCATTCAATAAAATAAGTACAATAAAAATAAGTACAATTTTCACCCAGGTATTTCAACAATATCAAGTTAATTGTCTTAATTATCACCATAATAATTCCCCATATTTTAAAAATACATCTTTGGGTTTGCTTTCAAACTACTTTACAAATATATTTGCAGGTATACAGTACACTAAAAAGTAATCTAGACAAAAGTTGTAGGTTGCATGAACATCAAAATATATTTATACATTTTAAATTAAGTTTTTACACAGTTTTAAAGGTTACTTTCCATTTATAGTTATTACAAAATAACAAGACAAGGATGCCCACTCTTGCCACTTTATACAACATAGTTTGGAAGTCCTAACCACAGCAATCAGAGACGAAAAAGAAATAAAAGGAATCCAAATTGGAAAGAAAGAAGTAAAAATGTCACAGTTTGCAGATGATGATATGATTCTATACATAGAAAATCCTAAAGACACAACCAGAAATCTACTACAGCTCACCAGTGAATTTGGTAACATTGCAGGATACAAAATTAATATACAGAATTCTGTTGCATTTCTATACACTAACAGCAAACTATCAGAAAGTGAAATTAAGGAAACAATCCCATTTACCATTGCATCAAAAAGAATACCTAGGAAGAAACCTACCTGAGGAAGCAAGAGACCTGTATTCTAAAAACTATAATACACTGATGAAGGAAACTGAAAATGACACAAACAAATGGAAAGATATACCATGTTCTTGGATTGGAAGAATTAATATTGTTAAAACGACCATACTACCCAAGGCAATCTACAGATTCATTGCAATCTTTATGAAAATACCAATGGCATTTTTCACCAAACTAGACAAATAATTTTAAACTCTGTGTGGAAACACCAAAGATTCTGAGTAGCCAAAACAATCTTGAGAAAGAACAGAGCTGGTGTAATCCTGCTCCCTGACTTCAGACTATACTACAAAGCTACAGTAATCAAAACAGTATGGTATCGGCACAAAAAACAGACTCATAGATCAATGGAACAGAATAGAAAGCTCAGAAATAAACCCATGCACTTTATGGTCAATTAACCTATGACAAAGGAGACAAGAATATACAATGGAGAAAAGACAGTCTCTTCAATAAGTGATACTGGAAAAACTGGACAGCTACATGTAAACCAATTAAATTAGAACATTCTCTAATATCATATACAAAAATAAACTCAAAATGGATTAAAGACCTAAATGTAAGACCAGATATTATTTATACATTTTTGGTACACATTATACATATAATGAAATATCTTCAACTAAGTTCATTAGATATTAAGATTACAAAGTGCATTGTACTTTAAATGTAGATTTATGATTTTTTCATGTTATGTGTCTAATAAACTATGGCATTTTACATTCAGGGTTTAGAATGTATCTAGTTATTGCAATGATAAATACACAACGTAGAAATTAATCTAAATTGAGATACATGATGTGAGCCATCACAACAGCAACCAGGAGATGAGCTAAAGAAGTTCTGAGATAGAGTTATGAACAGGCAGATTATGCAGACTTGGTATTATTAGAAGGGTTATAACATCAGGTTCTTATTAGTTATCTATTTTATACATATTAGTGTATAAAAAATAAATAAATAAATAAAATTTTTAAAAAAGGACTATAAGAAGGAAGGGATTGGATTGAGAATGTGTATGTGTGTGTGTGTGTGTGTGTGTGTGTGTGTGTATGTGTGTGTGTGTGTTCTAAGAATATAAGAGACAAGATCTTTGGCCAGGAGAGCAGAAATATAAGGAAGAAGCAGCTCCACTCATCTGAGTGAAAAAAAGTAGAAGATCTATTTAATAGAAGCTGGTGGTAAAAAAATAAAACTGAACTGTATTAGAGTCTTTATTGTATTTTGTAGAAAGGCCAGAGGGGACTGCAGAATTAATTTGTGAATGGCCTCACTCTTAAATGCATAGAAATGACTTCCACAGTTATCTCTTTGACAAATCTATTTCAAAATTAAAGTGAGATGAAGAAGGTATTTATATCCAACAGTATGTTGATATGTATGAGGGCTGTAAGACTGCTTAGAAGCAAGAGTCACCTAGGAATACTGATCATTGCCAAAATTATGTAAACAGTCATGCTAATTGCCAGATGAATTACACCTCAAAGGTGTCTGCTTGATATATAAAAATTAAATCCTGCATGTTTCTAGGTGGGAGTATATATGTGTGTATGTGATGTTTGAGAGTGGAGAGAAAGGGATAAATTCAAACTTTAAAAAATTTAATTATCTTGTGAATGCTACTGTACTAATTTTGGAGACTGTCAGAAAAAATAAAAGTCTTCAAATAAAAAATCTGACAGTCAATAAGGGATAACTGCAATTATTGGCCATGATAGGGCAATGGAAATTAGGTTATTATTTATCAAGCATTCCATTGTTAGTTATTAAGAATTACCCCCCTTCAAAGTTTCATCATATTCCAAACATCTGTTAGTCCTTTCTATATTTTGCATCAGGAAACTTACTTGGGTTTCTTTTCTCTTTATTTTGCTCCATTACAGTGCCTATAATTTGCTGTAAAATAATTCATATTAAATAGTGATATTTGTCTTTTAAGCTATACTGGTGATTTCCAAACTTGTCTGCAAATTAGAATCACTTAAGGGAGTTTCAAAAAATACTCTTGACTCTGCCCCAAGTCCAGAGATTCTAATTTAATTGGTTAGGGGTGTGACTTGGGCTTTGGAATATTAAAAAAATATATATCCAGGTGATTCCAGCGGTCAGAGTTGGAAACCACTGAGCTATATCTTACAGATGATTAGTTACCATTTGAAGAAACTTTGTGTGAATATAGGTTTTCATTTCACTTGAGTAATATATAGGAGTAGAATTTCTGGGTCATATGGTAGTTGCATGTTTAATTATATAAGAAGCTGCCAACACGTATTCCAATGTGACTCTATGATTTTGCCTTGCACGAGCAGTATATGAGAGTTCCATTCGTTCCACATGCTCATTAGCATATAATATTGTCAGTTTTTGTTGCTTTTTATAAAATAGGTATGTAATGGTATTTCATTATTTTTTTAATTTACATTTCCCTAATGAATAATGTCTTGATCATCTTTTCACATGGTTATTTGCCATGCATAGAGCTTCTTTGGTGAAGGGTCTGTTCAAATATTATCCCTATTTTGTGTTGGGTTGTTTGTTAATTACTGAATTTTGAGAATTATTTTATGTATTCTGGATTTGTGATTTGAAGTATTTTCTTCCAGTCTATGGCTTGTATTTCCATTTTCTTAATAGTATCTTTCAATGACTAGAAGATTTTAATTTTGATGAAACCCAATTTGTCATTTTCTTCTTTAACAAGTTGTCATTTTTGGTATCATATTTAAGAACTCTTTGTTTGGCTAGTTTTCTCTTATATTTTCTTCTAGAAGAATTAAGTTTTAACTTTTTAAGTCTATTAACAAATTTCAGTTAAGTTTTGTATATAGTGTAGCTAAGAATTAAGTTCCTTTTTATTTTTTACATGGAGATCCAATTATTCTAACATTATTTGTTATAAAGACTATTTGTCTCCATTGGATTGAAAGCACATTAATGTGTTATTTTTGAAACCATTTTGTAGCTCTCCTTAAGTACTACTCTTTTGGAAAATAGATTAAGTAATCCAGAAACTTTTTTCAAGTAGCAATATTATTGTTGCTCTTCTTTATTATATTCATCATTGATTTAAACATGTTGATGTCTTGTGGTGCTTTTAAAGATGTCCATACTTACGACCATATAAATATTGCCCAAATAAATTTTATGCATAATAATTAGTTTCCCCTAAATTTACTTTGCTGCTAAATCCTAATATATTTTTTCAACAGCTTTGTTGAGATATAATTGACCTACAAACTTCATATATATAAGGAGTGCAATCGAATAAGTTTTGACAAATACATATACCAATAAAACTACAAATACACTCAAAATAATGAACCTCTTTATAATCCTTTTCTCATCAACCTCCTCATCCCATCCCCAGGCAATTACTTATCTGCTACCATATAGGTGAGATTAAATTTTCTAGATTTTATATAAAATAGAATCATAGAGTACATACTCTGAGCTCTTTTACTCAAAATAATGATTTTGAGATCCATTCATATTGTTGTGTGTATCAATTGTTCATGACATTTTATTGTTAGTACTTCATTGTATAGATACAACACAATTTATTGAGCCATTGATGTATTGATGTACATCTGAGTCTTTTCTAGTTTTTGGCAGTCACAAACATAGTTGCTACAAACATTCATGTACAAGTTTTTGTGTGAACATACAGTCTAGTTATTATGTAACAGTGAAAGAAATAATGCAACAAGAAAAAACAACACAAAATGTATACATACACACATAAAAGGGCTTCCAAATACATGAAATAAAAACAGCTGATGGAAGAAGTAGGCAAAGCCACCGATGAAATTAAAGACTTTAACATCCCATCGTCAACAATTGATAGAAAAACTAGACAGAAAATGAGTAAGAATGTAGAAGAAATAAACAAGCAAAACTAAGCAAGAGGATCTAATTCACATATACAGAACACTTCAAACAACAGAATAACACACTTTTTTTTTTCAAGGACATGGAATGTTCAGTAAGATGGTCCAAATCCTGGCCCATAAAAGAACTCTGACAACAAATGGAAAAGAACTGAAATCATGTAGACTATGTTCTCTGACCATAATGGAATCTGCTAGAAATCAATAACAGAAAGACAAGTGGAAAATCTTCAAACTCTTGGAAATAAAATGACAGACTTTTAAATAAACCATGTGTAAAATAAAAGTTCTCAATGGAATAAAGAGAAAACACATAGAATTGTATAAAAATGAAAACACATATCAAAATATGCTGGAAGCTGCTAAAGCAGTACTGAGAGAAATTATAATACTCAACATTGCTATTTTAAAAAAGGGAAAATGTCTCAACTCAATAATCTAAGTTTCTACCACAAGAAACTAAAAGAGGAAGAGGAAAATAAACCCGAAACAGGCAGAAGGAAGGAAATAATAAAGACATGTGCAGAAACTGATGAAACTGAAAACAGAAAACTAATGGAGAATTTTAATGAATCAAAAACTAATTCTTAGAAAATTTTAATACAATAGACAAGCTTATCGCAATATGAGAAAGATAAAAAGAAGACAAAAATAACCAATATCAGAATTGAAATAGTGGCTATAGCTGCAGCCATTTAAGGGATACTGAGGGAAAAAAGCAAATAATTTTACAGTCATAAATTTGACAACTTAGAAGAAATGGGCCAATTTCTTGAAAACCACAAATAAGAAAACTCAGCTGATGAAATAGACAATATGAATTATCCTATAACTATTAAAGAAATTGAAAACATGATTTAAAAGTTCCAGAAAAAGAAATCTCCAGACCAAGAGTGAAGACCAAGCCTCTAGAACTTCTAAAAGGTAAACAAATGAATTCTCCCCAATGGCCTTGAGAAAGGAGCACAGCCTTACTGACACCTTAGTTTAAACCCAAGTTTAAGCCCAGTGAGACACATTTCAGACTTGAGACCTCCAAAACTGTAATATAATAAATTTGTGTAAAGTCACTAAGTCTGTGGTACTATTTATAACAACAATAAGAAATTAATACAACGAGCTGCAGACTGAGAAAAAAATTATGAATCCATATGCAAAAAGAGACTAGGATCATGAATACATAAAGTACCATTTTTAAGTGACAAATTATACAGGTGGAAAACTCTAGTATGCTCTGGTGCCTCAGTACTCTGAGACAAGTGAGACAGAAGTCTTGGTCAGCACTTTGAAAAAGTTGGAACATGGATGCAGGATTCAATTTTTTCTTCCCCAGGGAGAAGCCGGGAATTTTTTTTTTTTTCGGCTCTGTGCTGAGAGTTACGGTGAGTACAAGCATGCAAGTCCACAGTACCATCTTTGCTTCCAGTAGCTTTCAACCTAGGGTCCATTCTTGTCAGTATTCAGATTCAGGCAGGGTAGAAACCATTCTTTTGAGCATTCCCTGGAAAAGTCAGAACATTGGAAATATAGTCCATTTCTTTCCTTCCTTTCTCCAGGAAAAGCTGTGAGCTGGGAGTTTCCACCCAGTGGTGTGGCACCGTGCCGAGAGATTGTGGTAAGAAGGAGTCTCAAATTTTCCAACCAGCTTCAGGCGGCTGGTTTTGCATTCTCCTGGAGTGCAGGAGCCTCTCAACTGGTGTCTGGATTTCTCGCATAGGGAATTGGTCCGTGTATTGTTGAATCGGTGTATCTGCAGGGGAGAAAAGGTAGAAGGCATCCCATTCCATCTTGTTGATGTCACATCCTATATGATATTAATTATTTTAAATTTCTTCATGTTTGTTTCTTGTCTCATGATATGAACTGTCTTGGTGAATATTTTATGTGCATTTCAAAAGGATGTGTAGTGTTATGTTGTTTGCAATGTTATATAGTTCTGCTTGTGTACTTGCCACCATGATCATTCCAGAACCTGGTAATTCTCCTGTTTATGATTAGTTTCATTTCTGCACTACTCGAAGGTGAGGGTGTCAAGGCACCTCAATGTACTGGTTTACACCCCCTTGGACTCAGTCTTGAGCTGTAACATAGTCACAGTTGTAATGCCAGAGCATGAAGGTCATGGGGGCAGGCAACATGCTACTTACCACTGTCCTAAAGCAGTTGTTTCCATGCATTCTGTTTATGTGTCTTATCTGTATGTAACGGGAGAAGCAGGGTGAAATGTGATTACTAAATTTTTCTTATAAAATAAATCCTTCAACTCATGCATTTCTCATTTTATTGTCTCTAGAAGCTTGATTTCATTTTTAAAAATAGTTTTCATTTTCCTACTTAAGATGGTCAATTTTTTTCTCTAATTCCTTGAATGTATTGACTACAATTACAATAACTTTTAATATCCTTCTTTACTAATTCTATCACTTATTATCATTTCTAGGTGTATTTCTCCTCACTGATTTTTTTTTTACTCCTCATTACAGGTTATATTCTCTCAATTCTTTGCATGCCTGGTAATTTGATATGGAAACCCCATCATTGGGAAATTTACTTTATTGGATGTTAGGAATTTTAGTGTCTGTCATGGTACTTGTTTGTTAACCTGGGTTGCATTTAGTCGTTTGAAAAGACTTTAATCTTCCGAGGATTGCCTTTAAGCTTTGATTGGCAGAAATACAAAAATCTTTAGTGCTAAATTTTGCCCCACTACTGAGACAACACCCCTCTGAATATTCTACCTAAGGTCCCTGAATTGTAAGATTTTCTATTCTCACTAGTGGTGACACAGACATGCCCAGCCTTGTGAGCCTGAGATATTGTTTACTCTGCTCTTTTGGGGTGGTCCTTTTCCAGGACTCAGATAATTTCTTCACATACATGCGTTCATCTGTAATCAGCTGAAGACTTCACAGGGACCTTCTGATGATTTCTAGAGCTCTCAGTCTGGGAAGTTCTCTCCTTTGTTGTACTCTGCCCTGTGGACTTTAGCTGCCTTGGCCTTGTGAACTCCCAGCTTTGCCTCATCAATTCAAGTAGTCTGCTAGCTTCAGGCAGATCTGAGATTTTAAAAGGTTAAAGATTACTTAAAGCCCTTTAAAATGATCCACATCTTTCTTTCCTCAAAAGGTACAATAAAATGGAAGACAGAAGGGAAAGATGGACAGAAGGAAGAAAGCAAGGAAGGAAGAGAAGAGGGGAAAAAAGTTTGGAGGGAAAAAAAGGTGACATAGCAAAATATAATACGTTCTCTAATATTCTCAGTGTTTTCTTTCTTGAACACACTGCTTCTGTTTCAACCATCCCACCAAAATAACTCTGCCAAAGGTAAACTGAAGCGCCTCAATTCCCAAATGCATAAGATTTGTTTCAACCCTTAACTCACTGGATATTCTCCTATATTTATATTGCCTGTTCTTTGCAACTTACCGCACACCCTTCTGTTCACAGTTGTCTTCTCCTATCTGCACTCTGGTGTTTTATAGAATTCTTCCTTCAACCTTCGTCTCCATAATTTGCTCGTCGTAGTTGATCTTATTAACAGCCACAATCTTTACTGTGCTAATAGATTTGTACCGAGATCCCTAGACAAAGCCTCATCTGTTCAGAGGTATATTGGTGAGTATCTGTTTGATGTCACCCTTTGGATGTTCCACAGATTCCTCAACCTATGGATGTTCAAGGTTAAACTCACTTCACCTCCAGTGTTTACCAAATTCCCTGCGTTCCAACATACTCAGATACTTTTTCCTGGGCTCTTTCTCGGTCACATATCCCTACCTGGACCCTATACTCTGTATCAGGGTACTCTGTTTAATTCTATCATAGCAGTGATCATAAAGGATTACTTTTTTTTTTTGAAGAATAGTTGATTTACAATGTTGGGCCAATCTCTGCTGTACAGCAAAGTGACTCAGTTATACACATATAGACATTCTTTTTTCCTATTCTTTTCCATTATGGTTTATCACAGGATTTTGAATACAATATTTATTTGATTCTTGCTTGTAGGCTCTTAGCAACCAGGCAGCGATAGTTACGTCTTTTACTTCTGTATCAACAGTACAGCACTGTCAGCCCAAGCCTGGCCACATGGAGTGGTTTCTATAACAAACAACTGTTGAATGAATGGAGGGCAAACCATTAGAGTCACATGTAATAGCAGAAAGGACACTGCACAGAGACTGAACTATAGTACCTGCTCTCTCCTCACCTAACTTTTTACCTTGTGCAAGTTTAACCATCTTCGAGCATTTGTCTCATTTCTCTCCTTCAGTCAAGAATACAGCCCAAAGTTCTGTTTGATGATGCCATGTAATTATGTGTGAAATAACTTTTATAAATATGAATGACTATTCAACATAACACATCATATACATAAAACAGACTTAGTGAATTTTATGCACATTGATCCAAATAGTTCCATTTTCAAAGGATTTTATTTCTCTCCCTATATACTAACTTCTTAAATTTACTAATGCAAGGATTCCTCCATGAAACAGGGTAAATTATGATGAAATTTAATATTAATATATTTGAATATACTATGAAAATACTTTATGGGTTCCTTGGAAGACCTATTAAATTCAATAAAAATGAGTGAACATAAAACCAAATGAACGTGAGCCTGTTCTTTTATGGCCCTTTAACCTGGTAGGCCCACCCCTGATCTATGAAGCTGGTATGACATAAAAATGGGCAGTCAGATTTCCCACATCATTCTGCTCAACCTCTCTTACACTCTACTTTAAAAAGAAAAAATAAGTAAACTTTAGTTCTTACACATCACTTGTCCAAACACCCCTGATATTTAGAGGAGTCCATGTATTAAAAGGGAAAAAATAATTCCAACTGTGTGTTCTCAGCCACTTGTCAGCCTGTCAAGGCATGTATTTATTTAATAGTGGTAGTGTTAATAGGAAAAACAATAAAATAAAACAGAGTAAAACTAGCCTGAAATTATCCTTAAACAAATTTTTTGACATAAGGGAAAAGATTGCATAACTTAATGCTAAAAATTCTAAAATTTAGATAAGTTGTCCTTGAAAGAAGAAAATTTTTTATTTATGTCAATTTATTTTAACAACAAAATGAGCCATTGATTTTAAATTATATAGTTTGTTTTTGAGAATTTCTATCCAGAGTAGATTTTCCTCCCTAGTGATTGTAACAGAGCATTTGATACAATAGTTTTTGAGAAACCTCAGCCAAATACCTTCAAACACCATCTCTCTATTTCTGCACATACTAAACATACTGGTGGATATGCCCACCTGAAACTATATGGCTTTATTCAGATATTCTTTTGCTACCCGAAACATGTAGCATAAACTCAAACCAATTTATCAAGTCTAATTTATTATGTGATTATAGGTGGGTTTTGACTTATAAGATGAGAAAAATTTGTGAACAAAAAGTAGTAAGTGTTTTGAAGCTTTACTTTCTGTCTCTTCTCTTGAAAGATAATATACAGGAAAACACAGTAATTGCAGAAAACCCTGGTCCATATTTATTAATAATAGGTGCTATTACATACATTGAATGCAAATAAATTTTATGTTAGACAAATACACGAAGTATTTAAATATAATAATATAGGATTTTATTAATTTTTTAATAAGTTGGGACCATTTTCTCTATGAAGGAGATGTGAGATTGTTTGACTTATTAATAGCTGATAATTACATAGAATGTTTGTATATTTAAGAATACTCCCATCATCACATATACACAATAACTTTTCAAAACCTATTAGCTTCATCAAAATGGCTCATGATGGAGGATTCAAATTATAAAATAAAAAGTTTTAAACTCCTAGCCACATAGATATTGATTAGCAAAATCTCTAAAGTCAAGGGATATGTCTTTCAATGTTCACTGTACCTCGTTTGCTACTCACCTGATTTGCACTCGAAAAATTTGAGGGTCATGTCGGTACCCTCTTCATGTGTGTGAGAGCACTTCATATACATCCACTTAAAACAGAGCTCGGATATTGGGGTGCATGTATTCTTTCAAACCATTTTCTCCAGATATATATATGCCCAGGCATTAAAAAGAATGAAATAATACCATTTGCAGAAACATGGATGAACCTAGAGACTATCATACTAAGTGAAGTAAGTCAGACAGAGAAAGGCAAATATCGTATGATATCGCTTATCTGCAGAATCTTAAAAAAAATGATACAAATTAACTTATTTACAAAACAGAAATAGGCTCACAGACTTAGAGAATGAACTTATGGTTACCGGGGGGAGTGTTGGGGAGGATAAATTGGGAGTTTGGGATTGACATGTACACATTGCTATATTTAAAATGGATAACAAACAAGGACCTACTGTATAGCACAGGGAACTCTGCTCAATATTCTATAATAACCTAAATGGGAAAAGAACTTGAAAAAGAATAGATACATATATATGTATAACTGAATCATTTGCTGTACATCTGAAACTAACACAACGTTAATCAACTATACTCCAATATAAAATTAAAATTTTTTTAAAGAGATTTAAATCCCACAAACACAGACTTTTAACAAATGAAAGAAACCTCAGTTGAGTCCAAAACAAACAAACAAACAACAAAAAAAACAGAGCTTAAAGGTAGGACTTCCAGAATGGTGGAGTGAAGGCCTTCAAAAAACTACATGTCCATTTAAACAACAAAAACACTGGCAAAATTGTCAACATTAACTTTTTCAGAAACTCCCAAGTAATAGAAAAATGGTTCATCCTGCACAAAGGATCCTCAATATAAGGAAACACTGACTTCTCATCAGAAATCAAGGAGAACAGAAAGCAGTGGGACATTCAAAGTATTGAAAGTAAAGATTATTAATCAAGAATGCTATATTCAGCCAAGTTAACTTATTCCCAGATAAACAAAAAGGGACAGAATTTCTTAATTTGTTGCTAGCAGACCTACAATAGAAGCTAAAGGAAATCATTTCAGCCAAAAAAATAAAATAAAATAAGAACATGCAAATTAATAGGCTAAATCCACAGGAAATAATAGAGAGTACCAGTGAATGAAACTAGCTTGATAAATATAAGAGAGAATATAAATGTATTTTTTGGTCATATATTTTTCTCATATATAATTTGAAAGACAACTGCATAAAGCAATCATTATAAAAATGTGTTATTCGTTAATAATGTAAAAGATTTAACTTATATGACAATTATAAACCAAGGAGGGGAGAATGACACAATCTGGGAACAAAATTTCTGTAAATTATTTCAATTAAGCTAGTATTAATCTAAGTTAGACTGTTTTAAGTTAAGATGTTAATTGTAATCCTCAAGACAATCATTTAGAAATAGAAAACAGAAAACCAGTAGAAAAGTTCAATAAAATTAAGAGCTGGTCTTTTGAAAAGATAGACAAAATTGATAAAATGTTAGCTAGACTGAGAAAAAAGGAGAGAAGAATCAAATAAAATCAGAAATGAGAGGGAGACATTACAATGGATACCACAGAAACACAAAGGATTATAGGAGACTATTCAAAACAATTATCACCTGATTACCAAATGGGCAAAGAACCTGAATAGACCTTTTTTCAGATAAGACCTACAAACTGCCAACAGGTACCTGAAAAGGTGCTCAACTGCACTAATCATCAGGGAAATGCAAAGCAAAACTGCAATGAGACATCACCTCATACCTGTTAGGATTTTTTAATGAAAAAGCCAACAGATAACCAGTGTTGGCGAGGATGCAGAGAAAAGGGAAGGCTTTACTCTACATTGTTAGTGGGAAGGTGAACTGGTATATTATGGTGGTTCCTCAAAAAATCAACAATAGAACTACCATATAATCTAGCAAACCCACTTCTGGGTTATATATTGAAGATCTGATGAAAATAAAATCAGTATCTGGAAGACATATCTGACTCCCATGTTCATTGCAGGAATATTCACAATAGCCAAGATATGGAATCTAAGTGTCCATCAACATATATTTACAGACATTATATTTATGCATTATATATATATATATATATATATATATATATATATATATATATAAATTCATCTATGAGGAAGAGGGAAGGAAATCCTGACATCTACAGCAACATGGATGAACTCAGAGATCATTATGCTAAGTGAAATTAGTCAGAAAGAGAAAGACAAGTACTGTACGACCTCACTTATATGTGGAAACTTTAAAGAAAAAAAAAGAAAAGAAAGTCAAATTCATAAAAACAGAGAATGGGGCTTCCCTGGTGGCGCAGTGGTTGAGAGCCCGCCTGCCGATGCAGGGGACACGGGTTCGTGCCCCGGTCCGGGAAGATCCCACATGCTGCGGAGAGGCTGGGCCCGTGAGCCATGGCCACTGAGCCTGCGCGTCTGGAGCCTGTGCTCCGCAACGGGAGAGGCCACAACAGTGAGAGACCCGCATACCGCAAAAAACAAACAAACAAACAAAGAAAACAGAGAATAGAATTGTAATTACCAGGGTCTGGGGCGGCGGGGTGAAGATGGCGAGATGCTGGTCAATGTGTATAAGTGTTCATTTATAACATAAGATGAACAAGCTTTGGGGATTTAATGTTCAGCATGGTGACTATAATTAATAACACTGAGTTATGTACTTGGAACTCATTGAAAGTAAACCTTTAGAATTCTCAATACACACTCACAAAAACGTAACTATGTGAGGTGAGATGAGAGATGTGTCAATTAATCTGATTGTGGTAATCATTTCACAAAATATATTTATATATGTCAAATCATCACATCATATACGTAAACATGTACAATTTTATTTGTCAGGTATACCTCAATAAAGCTGATTTGAGAAAAAAATTGTAGTCAAAAAGTGGCTATAATCCAAATATCTACCAACTGATGAGAGGATAACAAAGTGTGATGTATCCACTCAATAGAATGCTATTCTACAATAAAAAGGAATGAAATCCTGATACATGTTACAACATGGATGAACCTTCACAACATTTGTTAAGTGAAAGAAGGTAGTCTCAAAAGGTCATGTGTTGTATGATCCCATTTATATTAAAAGTTCAGAGTAGTCAAATCTCTGAAGAGTATGTTAGTGATTTTCCTAGAAGAGGTAGTGGTGGGCAGATGGGGTGTGACTGTCAGTAGGTGCAATGTTTCTTCATAAGGTGATGAAAATGTCCTAAAATTATTAAAACTTGGTGATGGTTGCACCTGTGAATATACTAAAAAGTTAAGTTGTACACCTTAAAAGGGTGAATTTTATGGAACATAAATTTGATCTCAATAAAGCTGTTTTAAAAAACCCAGAAGAGTCCAAGTTGTATTATATTTATCTCTTTGAATTTCCATCTTATCCATAAGACTATGTCTTTCCCAGGGATGTGGGTGGACTAGGTCTTATTATTAGTTGAATCCCTAGCTAACACTCAGTTTCTGGTTTGTTGCTACTGCTATTTATCGAGGAATACATAGACTCAATACATAAACATAAATACATTTCCAAATCATAAAGTCAAATTAGGGCAAAAGATTGCCTGACTTTTTAACTTTTGTAGAATCATCACCTGGAATTGTCCTGTTTTATCATAAGCATTTAATACATACTTATTGGATAAGCTATTGATAGACAAAATTATCTTAGTCATCATTTTGGGGGTGCATTAGGCTATGAGGATAATGTTAAAGACACTGTAATAGAACCAAACTTTTTTTTAACCTCTGAAACTGTCTGACCCTGGAACACATGGACAGTCCTTTCATTACCTGGGTGAACTCTCTGCTTTAGTAATTTGCATTTTAAAATTAATATATGACATACAGCTTCACTTCTTGTTTTAAATTTCTGTTTATTTGTCAAAGGATGATCTAATAAATCTAATACTTTCATACAGAATTCTTTTCTGTAGAGTTCAGAGTATAAATTACACATAGATGATAAGATCCTTGAAGGAAGGGTCTTATCCAAATGTAACATCATCCTCTACTACAATGTCATCTCAAAATATATTTATCGAGATAATCAATATTTTGTGTGCTTATCAAATTCCTTCCCTAAAATAAAATTCTGCTGTTTCCTACCCAATATAAAGTCTTATTTCTGTAAAAGACAACCCAGAGCTATATCCCCTAGGTATTTTAGGAATCCTAGAATGGATATTCTCCTTCTGCCTTTATACATTTTTTTTGTTTGCATTCCTGAATAATATATGTTTATTGCTTATCACAATCAGCTTATCGGCATATTTCCTTAATCTTTCATAAGGCATAGTTATTTTCCAGAAGGAGACCTTTCTCAAACGGGTTCTGGTGGTGTTTGTAGACTCTTCTGATTCCTGGCATGGCTATTGAGACGTTCTTAAGGAAATCTGTAACCACCACAAAAAAGGATAACCTTTAAGTATATGCACATTAAGGTAACTACTAACTAATGGAACCACTAGTGGAATCTATGCTCAAAAGGGGGTGTATCCTACTGCAGTGTTAGGAGGTCTTCAACATATACAGATTCCCACAACCAAACTTAGGTTTCACTTTCTCTGAAAACATCTTAAGGTGCTTAGGCGTGCACATCACAGGGCTTCCTGCTGCTATCACTGGGTACCCTCCGTTTCCCAGCTGCTCTTTTAATTCCCTGCCATTCCTGGGGATTTCCTGTGATTTCCAGGACTGGAAATGAACCCCAGAGGGTTGGTGTGTAAATAGCTCCCATGAGTGTAAATAAGCAAAAACATAAATGAGAATGAACAGACAGTGCCTGATCCCCCAGATTTATCTGCTGCGTTAAAAGTCTCCTAATAAGGAATCCAGTTAGATTGATGGAGATTTTCAGAGTTTCCAAAGAAACTTGGTTCAAAGTTTCAGAGAGCAGGCTTCTCAATGCTGCAGAAGACACCAAAACGGACTGACCTCCAGGAAACAACAGCAATCATAATAAAAAGACAAATAGAAACAGTTTTTGTTTTATTAGACAGATCATCAAATGTGAAACAGAGAAATCTGGGGATCACCTGTAACCTTTAGGTGGAAGAAAATTAACATATTCCCTCAAAATATGTTTCTAGCTCCACTGTCTGGACTGGCTGAGAATGTGTCTGCCCCAGCACATTCTGAGTCCAGGTAACGACTCTATCATGACTCTGCCTTTCATATATCTAGCACAAAAAAAAGTGTATTCTGATTCAAGCACTGTAATACAAATGTTCTAATTTAATGCGTGAGTGACTTGGATCCGGCCAATTATTATTCATATTGTTGGTTATGGCTATTGCCTCAATGAGTCTTTTGAATCAAGTGTGTTAGTTCTAATGTCCCAGGTTTTGGTTTCAGTGTGTAGAGATATTCTTTTCACCAGATTCCAATAAATATATCTTAACCTTAATATTTCTTAATTCTGAATGATCCCTATTTTGTGGTTTAAGTTCGTCTTTGAAACAATGAGGCACCCATCTGATTCTCCAACGTTTAGTGTTGATATTTCTCCTGCCAAGCCAAACCTCTCCTGGTTCCTCACTGAAGTCAAAGACTGGTGGTCTTTGATTTGCCCATTGCCTTGAGGGATCTCATCCTCCAAACCACGTGCATCTGATATGTGGTTGCATCTGTCTTTTCAGACCCACCTCTAAATTTAACTTTGCCATGAAACCTTTCCTTCTGTATCCCATCAATTGCAAGCAACCTCTCATTTCCCAGTCTCCATCCTTGGCAATGTGACTCTCTCACACAGTGCATACCATGTTTCTTCTTATAATACAGTGTGATTTTGTGTGCTTGGTTGACACCTGCCTTAAAGGTAGGATTCTCATCATCTTTTTACCTGTCAGGTTGCAAGGGAGATCCTTTGAAGATAATAGGTACTTAACAAATATGTGGTTTTGAATAAAGACTTGAAAGAACTGGTATGAATAAATGTGATACGGTGGCAAGAAACATATGAGTAGTCCTCTACGGGGTGACCTGGGAAATACTCTGTCATATTTCTGTTAAGCAGGATTCCCCCTTTTATGAAGTGAGGGTAATTGATAGTGTCATGACTTCACTCCACTTCCAACATGGTGTCATGTGCCCCAGTGGGATGTGGAGGAGAAACAGAAGCAGGAGAAATCAGCCTTGTTTGTCTCATGCTTTGCCCTTCTAAAGTCTTGGTCCTTGAGAATATCATTCTAATAGAGTGATCCAGGAGCAGTATCCTTTCTATCAAACTGTAGGAAGTAATACAAAGAGTATCTAGTCTTCTCCCAGTATGGTGTAGTATAAAGTATGAGACCATCAGTCCAGAAAATGTAGCTGTTTTCATGGAAAAAATTACTTAATCTCTCTGTGACTCTTTGGTAAATTTGTAAGATGAGGCTAATAATACCAACCACCCAGATTTCATAAAGTACTTATTTAAATTAGCAAGCACAAGGCTGTACAGAGTACATTAACAGCAAGGCCACTGGAGTCAGACTCTCTGGGTGAGGATAAAAGACTTGCAAATTCCTGTGTGATCTTTGAAAAGTCACACCTCTCTGTATTCTAGTTTTCTCCTGTGTCCAATGGGGATCATCACTTCTATCTGATAAAATGTTTCCAAGGGTTAAAAGACTTAATACTCAATTAAAGAGTTTGGAACCTGTTATAAACCTCAGTAAGCGTTAGATGTGTTCATTAAGTAGTCAATAATTAGTTCATGTCACTCAACAATGCACGATGGCTGATGGAAGTGAGACTCTCCCCTCCATTCATTCAAGGACTATGGGAGAGGATGAAGTGAGAAGACAAAATCCTCTTATCTCGTACCTCTGTCCTTCACAGTGTCTCTGCTCTCCCTTCTGCTAGATCACTGTGATGGAAAATTGACTCCCTTCTTCATTTTGTGGCAAGTGGTTATGACTCAAATACCCTGTCCCTACTTCTTTAAGCCCAGGTTATTCATTCATCATGGAGCATTGCTGAATACTAATCATGACTTCTATAATTGCCTATTGTGCATTAAAAATTACCTTCCCTGTCCCTGGTCACTACTTTCTACCTTTCCCCTGACGACCTACACTCCTATGACATTCTTTGATCCATCTGAGTGGATCGGGCTTCACGCTATCTATCTGAGATACTTGTATTAGCTTTTCCTGCTGTACACTAATGTTCCTCCCTTGACCTTCAAATTTTTCTTGGAGCCCACTGTAAATTCTAATTCATGGTCCAAATCCTATCTGGCTAGCCATGTCTTACTTGCCTGTATTGTCTTTGTTGAATTATAGACCTGGAGACCAAGATTCAGGGTCTTTCAATTGGCAAAACACAAATGGCAGGGGGAAAAACCATAGAATTTATATTTGAGAAATATTTAAGTACTGAAGGTGACACAAACGCTGTTGTCATTAATCTAACTTCGCTTAACACATTTTCCAATCCTTAGTGCTAAACAAAGAGGAAATGGTCCAATGTTAAAATAAAGGCAGAATTACCTCAACTTTTCTACTGTGGACAAGAGAATCAAACAGAAATAAAAGAATTTGACTAATACTACTATCTTTAGCACCAAATTTGTTTTTGGAGAGATGGAAATCATACTTGAACCCAAACTTTGAGGTGAATATCAAGTATAATGGGGGACCACACATTTCAGAATATTTTACAGTTAGAGCTGCTACTATTTATTGAGTTCCCTACACGCTACTTGGTGCCTTACATGAACTGTCTTATTTTTCACCAACATAGCTACTATTATTTCCATTATAGTGAGTAATTAAAACGAAATGAGGAACCCTCAAAGTGTTCACTGAGATCCCATTAGTTAATATGTCGACATCATGATCTTTTTACACCTACTTTTTCCAACAGCATCTTCCATCGCTGTCTCCATGTCACCCATATTATTTTTCTTCATTCCACTTGTTACCACTTAGAATGAAAATATTATGCATTTGTTTGTTTACTGCTGCATTTTCCCTCTAATACTTAAGATCCATGAGGCAGACACACCTCCTCTGCTTGGGTTACATGAAATGTCAGACCACAGAATGGTACCTGTCAAGGAGCAGAAGTTTCTAAATATTTGTGTAATGAAGCCATAAAGAATCTGAGCCACAGAAGGATCAAATAGCTTACCTCCCCAAGGGTGCCCAATTAATAGGAAGAAAAAGCAGGATGTGGACGAAGGTTAGCATTACAGTAAAGCGCAGCTCTCTCCACTATGCCATGCTGCTGCTCGTATCTCCAAATTACTGTTTCCTGTCACTAACATTGACAGGGGGGAATCCTACTTTCTTACATCCATCCCAGGGTCATGACCAACTCAACAGCAAAGATAAATGGAAAGTCTAATCCATCCATATGACCAAAAATGCTGTCTAAAATGCTGCAGAAAAGGGACTTTTTAACAGGAGATGTGATTGATTTATCCCTAATTTACTAATTGCATTTTATGGAGAGAGTTTACACACACCACTGTTCATGGAGCTCTGAGGAAAAATAGAAGAGAAGGAAAGAACATTAAGAAGAGTGTGTCGTTCATGTGGACTAATGAAGACACATCTCTATCTTGTGTGACCACCTTTCCATGTGTTTCTTTTTAAACTGCAGTCAATGAAAACGACAGACATTCTCACTATTAATGGACATTTGATTATGCAGAAGTATGCTTTCCTCATGCTAATGATTAGTAGTGTTCCTCTGTACGTGAATTTCATTGCCTTGAGAAAAATACCTCTTTCATTTGCATGATTTAAAAATCCCTCTCAATCATCTAACATTAATTCAGTTAATATTTTTAACTCAAAAGGTAGCTCAATATCATGGTGCATGCCTTTTCTCAAAATTGCTTTGAATTTCCAAGTGTGATACCTTGAAAATTGTGATCTCTGTAGACTTTGATGGTGACTTTAATGGCAAAAGTATTTCTACCCTTACCTTATTGCTTTCTGTTCTGATCCTATTCTCAAAATTGCTCACACCTAAGCCCAGTTGGAGCCCAGGTACCATTTCTGTTACTTAACCAGCAGCTGTGTCTTTTAAATCGTCACCCGGCCATTGAAGAGCGGACATTTAAAATACATCTTTCAATAAAGAGGGTATCTCTAGCAGTTGTATAGGAGCTGATCTCATCCTTTTTCTTTTATCTCCTATAACACTCACCACAGACTAACATAATGATCCTCATCCTTGAAAATTTGTAATTCATGCTAGCCAAAGAATGGGAAAATTCAATGAAAGAAATGATCTTTTAAAATGTTATTTCTTTTCCTTCATTCATATATGAAACACTGAAACTTCATGGCTAGTCATTAGAAAAGAAGATGTAGGAAACAAAGCAAAAACAATTCTTAAAATTGAAAAGAGGAAGTTGGCATACACAACAAAATAGGTAAGGACATAAATGAATGACACCTTCCATTTTTCCTCCATGGTGAGCTTTTAGAGAAAAACAGAATCTTGCACATACTGCAGATTGGTGTTCATTTTTTTCCCAAATAGGCTTCAAATATTTTAATATGATTTGTTCCAGGCTTAGAGGTGGTAATATAGTCCTTCTGGTAGGAACTGATTTCATGTTTTCAGAAAGTCATAAATCCTTGCTTCTTTAATAATAGTTCTTTAGAAAGCTAAGATCGGGAAAAGTAAATATTATCTATGTTTTTATGTTTATTTCATGAGATTAAGATTTTCTTTTTAAAGTTTGTTTCTTGTTCTTTGAATTTGCTGTATCCATGAGTTTATGGTAAGAAGCAAGTCTGTAATGTACATTGACGAATTCATTCAATATATTCTTTTGCTCTGTGCCAGATCATGTTGAGCACACAAAGGTGAGTAGCTCATGAAAGTATGGGGAGTGATTAGATAAATAACACCAGGCATGATGTTACTGCAGTCAAGTACTGGTCCTGATTAAGTGCTACAAAATTTGAGGTACAGACTGATCACACGATCCTGAAGAAACTGAACAGATTTCCTGAAGGGATGTAGTGCTGGCTGGGCTTTCCTGTGCAAGACTGAAGTGAGCACTGAAGAGGGGATTGGGCTTTAGAAACGATGGCTGTGCTAAGAACCAGGCTCTGAGTTGGTGAAGCAAGGACAGCATTCAGAGAGAAGCAAACACTGGTGGTCCTAGCTGTGCAATGGGATGATTGCCAGGGGTTAGTGGTAGAGAGGCTATGAAGAGGAATTTGGGGTTGGGTCGGGGAAAACTCTAGAACTTAGGACAGACTGTAGAAACTCTAACTGTGTGGAGAACTTAAATTGCATGCAAGCAAAGATTCTTTTGAGATGAAATGACAATACGGTTATTTTATTTCCATTTAAGCCCCATGTATTTGGAACCATCTAACACTGAGCACTTACAATGCACAAAGAATTACACAAAAATTACTGTATTTACTTCTTATACTAGCACTATGAGCTAGCTGTTATCATTGCCATTGTAAAAGAGGAGAAACTAGGACCTGATGATGAAAAGATCTTATAAGATCACAGGTCTCAAAACAGTCAAAGCCAACATCTGGTCCAGGGGGCAGAACACTAATGCTCACCTCAAGGTGCTCTGGCACAGGTAAGTGGTAAACATGGTTCAGAGCAATTTCAGTGAAAGGAACTGCATCTTTATAAATAGTTCATTCAAATGAGATAAACAAGGAAGACAGAAAACAATAAACAGGAAATTTTATATTACTAAATGCGTCTTCCAACTTAGATACTTTTTTCCTCAAGATTTTTTTTAATTAGAGGGATATCATTGTCTTTCCAGAAACATGCAAAGTATAAAATAAACAGACCAGGATGAATGGGAATATTACACAGACACCACTTTATGATTTATCTAAGTGATATTTACACAGAGGAAAAAATCTTTGCATTAGAAGAATCGTTTTTTTCACTTCTAAAAATATTTTCAGACATAGCAGCTACCAACTGTGTATCAGGCAAATAGAGGATAAAATCCTTCTGTTGGGCTAAAAAGCATGAAGTGCTTTGCTTAAAACTCATTGGTAAATAATCTTCTGGGAATGATTTTAGGGAGAAAGCTGCAATCCATGGAGGCTGCAATTATGAGTTCAGTAAGATTACGTGAGGGTAGAGGTGGGAAATGTAGCCACCTGTATTCAAGGTTGATCTTTACCTGCTCTGGTGCTAATGCTTCGCCTGGCTCTGCTCTGGTTTCTTTTTTGTTTTGTGCGTGTGTGTGTGTGTGTGTGTGTGTGTGTGTGTGTGTTTCTTACTTTTTAAAAAAAAATTTACTTTGTAAGCATTACATCTTTTAAAATGCTGGGAACCCAAAAACTAACACAGTGATCAAAATGAAATTAAATCAGTGGTTTATATAGCATAATGTCATAATATTTTCCATACTATTTTCCCTTGCCTTATTAATATAACCATCAGTCTATTAGCTTTAACTGCTGCTGAAGACTGAACAGATGTCTTCAATGAATACTTCCATCCATAATTACCCCTTCTTTTCTTCCTGAGAAGTTCAGCTAATTCAGATCCTACCAATGTATATGAAAAGTTTAAATGATTTCTCCCCAAATGCATTACCTTTTTCTTATCTTCATTAAATTCCATCTGTCATTATGTTGCACAGTCTCACACTTTGATTAGATTCTTCTGGAGTTGTTAACAATCCTTGCTAGTTTGTTTTTCTTTTCTTTTTTTTTTACTAACCTAAATAATCTCATGGCATTTTACAGAAGAACTTTTTTAGCAGTTATGACTTTTTGCCAGCCTTGCCTTTGTATGGATTTGCTATTAGTATTGTGTATGCATAGAAATGTGTTAAGTGTGATGCTTCAGCAATGAAAAAGCATACTCACTTAAGCAAAAACAATCCAAAAAAAAGGAAATAAAATCAAGTCTGGAAACTTTTACTGCCTTTTTGTGCAGTGTTCACATATCTGTGTTTCTGAAATAATGTTGATTAATTGCCACTAATGGAATTAGGAGAACTCATTGGCAATTGTGTCTTCTACCAAAAATTGTGAGTATCTGAGAAGCCTATCATCTATGTTTTCCAAATCAATACAAATCATTCTAATTGGAAAAAAATCTGCTCTTGACTCTTATTCTTCAAAGACATTTTAAGTAAAGATATTTGTCATTAAGTTATTTCCCACTAAAAGGAATCTAAATCTAGGAATTTGATTTCTAAAGCACAGATTGGTTATCTAGCTCTTAAGAACTCCTTAAGTAGGCATTTCAAGGAAGAGGAGTCATTGTTTTCTTGCAGTTTGTTTTAAACAAAGGTAGAGATGGGAGTTTACCTAGTTGGTGTAGTTCCAACATTTAAGATTGTTTTTCTACTTCCCAGTCAGGTTCACCAAATCTTGAAGTTGTAAGGGACTCTAGCCATTCATCTTAAGCTCCAATTCAATGGAGCCATCTCTTCTATTTGTTCATTTATCATTTATCTCGATTCATTTAATTGAGAAATAGTAAGTGAATCTCAACTCTCTCTTAGGGCTGGGAATACTACTGTGAACAAAAAAGACATGGTCCCTGCCCTTCTGAAGCATCCTTGATTTAGCGACCACATCACTGGGCTGGAGTCCTTCCAGTCATAGGAAATAGTTAAATACAATTCCTTAATTAATTAATTTATTCAGGCATTATGCTAAGCGATTTGCCTGTCTACCTAATTTAATATTCCTTAATGTTCTATATAGATACTTATTCCCATTTTAAGGATAAAGAGATTAAAGTTTAGAAAGATTAATGTCATGCTCAATGTAGACAACAAGCCAATGAATGAACTGGAACTGGATTCCAGTTATATCCATATTCCAAACCTCTTGCTAAGTAGTCCATTCCCTGGGGGTAATGATATTTGCTAAGAATTCCACTTTACATTGATCTCCAGTCACATTCTTGGAAGATTTGATCCATTGATCATGGTTCTGCTATGTGAAATTACAAAAACTCATTTCTGTTTCATATAGAAACCCCTTAAATCATTGAAGACAGGTTTCAAGTTAATCCTATTTTTTTCCCCAACAAACATAATTTCCTCACAGGCTAGTAGCTGCAGATCTCTTAGAATTGTGACCAATTTTCTCTGGATTTACACATTTTTTCAGTTTCCTTCTTGAAATGTGTCACCATGTACTAGACACGTATAGTGCCTGGCAATTTATTATCTCATCTGGTGCCCACAAAACCATTGAATTATATATTATTCTCACTTTCACTGAAGAAACCATATCTTGGTGCAATGAAGACAATTAAGTCAGGATACCCAAAATGTAAGAGGCATAATAGGATGGCAAGCCAATTCTTCTGGAGTCCACCAGACCAATTGTAAAAATAATTATTTCTCTATAAAAGGACAAAAACATTTGCTTATTGATAGATATTTGAACATCAAACAACATTAAACTTATTTTCGATAAAGATGAACATTTATGTTCTTTGGAAACATACAACTAACTCACCTGTAGTTTTGTTTATAACTAGGTATTCCCCTCCTTGTTTGAAAATAGTGCCCTAGTTGCCTAACTTCTCATGCCCAAAGGAATACAAGAAAACTGTTTTCATAGAAAACCAAGATCAACTCCAAGCTTGGTATGTCTTCAGGAGCAAATACAGTTATTCCGTGGGGAGAGAGGAATAGGGGGAGATACAAAGAATACCGCCTTGAGACCAAATAAAAAGATGGAGAAGCTAACGACAAAGACATCGTTAGGTCTGTGAGATTGACGCAGGGAAAAGACGGAGGCAGTGTTCCTAGGGAACGCGCCCTACGACAGCCACCCCTGTGTGCCTATGTGTGGGAGTGTGCGTGTGTGTGTGCTCATTCAACAAAATTTCAGTGCCTTTTGTTAATCGCCAGGCACTGCTCTGTGCTCTGGTAGAGAATACAAGCAGCATATAAGGTCTTCTGCTTTTAAAGAATTCACATCTTTATTCACATACACAATTTATGCGTAACTCACTGCTAACACGTATCCATTCATAATATATATTCATTGACTACGTATATTCATGCATATATACATTATTTAGATTGGGATCAGATTCTTTCGGGCACGTTCTTTTTTCTCATGTTCTGAGAAGTGGCTCTATCGATCCCACAGCCGCTGACACCTCCAGAAAACCAAGCATAACAACAACCACGATATGCTGCATCCCCAAATGCTTCAAGTCACATATACACCCTTGGAAGGAGTTGGTACAAGAGTGTTTTTATATGAGCTGGCTTTTCAGGCTCTTCTCACAATAAGCACTTCAGACTAGCACATTATTTTGATTGAGATTCCTGCTGTTA